>NW_027514788.1:0-123999 GCF_048772815.1 Callospermophilus lateralis | reverse complement strand
ACAGATAGATGGGTTTTTTAAGTCTAAATCAAACACGGTTTGTGCTAGCTACTTGAAACTTGACAAAAAAAATTAGTTCTTATTTCTGTCTTTGGGGTTTGTTTCCTCTTGAAATAGCCACAAGCAAAGACTGCGTAAAACACATTCATTGGAAAGGTGTTCCAAGCTTCCAAAATACTACTGGTTTTCTGAATACTCGGCAAATTTTTTTTCATCCGACATTGATGATCTCTGTGGTAATGATCAGTTCACTAAGTCCACTTAGCTGCCCAATTTTCACTCTTCTAGGATGAAGCGTTCGTTACCAGTAACAGTTTGAATTTTTAGGTTTCACTCTATTTCCTCCTATACAGATAGATGTGTTTTTTAAGGCTAAATCAAACACGGTTTGTGCTACCTCCTTGAAACTTGACAAAATAAAGTAGTTCTAAGTTCTGTCTTTGTGGTTTGTTTCCTCTTGAAATAGCCACAAGCAAAGACTGCGTAAAACACCTTCATTGGAAAGGTGTTCCAAGCTTCCAAAATACTACTGGTTTTCTGAATACTCGGCAAATTTTTTTTCATCCGACCTTGATGATCTCTGTGGTAATGATTACTTCACTAAGTCCACTTAGCTGCCCAATATTCACTCTTCTAGGATGAAGCTTTCGTTACCAGTAACAGTTTGAGTCTTTAGGTTTCACTCTATTTCCTCCTATATAGATAGATGTGTTTGGAAGTCTATATCAAACACGGTTTGTGCTAGCTCCTTGAAACTTGACAAAATAAAGTAGTTCTAAGTTCTGTCTTTGTGGTTTGTTTCCTCTTGAAATAGGCACAAGCAAAGACTGCGTAAAACACATTCATTGGAAAGGTGTTCCAAGCTTCCAAAAAACTACTGGTTTTCTGAATACTCGGCAAATTTTTTTTAATCCGACCTTGAGGATCTCTGTGGTAATGATCACTTCACTAAATCCACTTAGCTGCCCAATATTCACTCTTCTAGGATGAAGCGTTCATTACCAGTAACAGTTTGAGTTTTTAGGTTTCACTCTATTTCCTCCTATATAGATAGATGTGTTTGGAAGTCTAAATCAAACACGGTTTGTGCTAGCTCCTTGAAACTTAAACTTGACAAAATAAAGTTGTTCTAAGTTCTGTCTTTTGTGGGTTTGTTGCCTCTTGAAATAGCCACAAGCAAAGACTGCGTAAAACACATTCATTGGAAAGGTGTTCCAAGCTTCCAAAATACTACTGGTTTTCTGAATACTCGGCAAATTTTTTTTCTTCCGAACTTGATGATCTCTGTGGTAACGATCAGTTCACTAAGTCCACTTAGCTGCCCAATTTTCACTCTTCTAGGATGAAGCGTTCGTTACCAGTAACAGTTTGAATTTTTAGGTTTCACTCTATTTCCTCCTATACAGATAGATGTGTTTTTTAAGTCTAAATCAAACACGGTTTGTGCTAGCTCCTTGAAACTTGACAAAATAAAGTAGTTCTAAGTTCTGTCTTTGTGGTTTGTTTCCTCTTGAAATAGCACAAGCAAACACTGCGTAAAACACCTTTATTGGAAAGGTGTTCCAAGCTTCCAAAATACTACTGATTTTCTGAATACTCGGCAAATTTTTTTTCATCCGACCTTGATGATCTCTGTGGTAACGATCAGTTCACTAAGTCCACTTAGCTGCCCAATTTTCACTCTTCTGGATGAAGCGTTCGTTACCAGTAATAGTTTGAATTTTTAGGTTTCACTCTATTTCCTCCTATACACATCGATGTGTTTTTTAAGTCTAAATCAAACACGGTTTTTGCTAGCTCCTTGAAACTGATCAGTTCACTAAGTCCACTGAGCTGCCCAATTTTCACTCTTCTAGGATGAAGCGTTCGTTACCAGTAACAGTTTGAATTTTTAGGTTTCACTCTATTTCCTCCTATACAGATAGATGTGTTTCTTAAGTCTAAATCAAACACGGTTTGTGCTAGCTCCTTGAAACTTGACAAATTAAGTAGTTTCTAAGTTCTGCCATTGTGGCTTGTTTCCTCTTGAAATAGCCACAAGCAAAGACTGCGTAAAACACATTCATTGGAAAGGTGTTCCAAGCTTCCAAAATACTACTGGTTTCTGAATACTCGGCAAATTTTTTTTCATCCGACCTTGATGATCTCTGTGGTAATGATCAGTTCACTAAGTCCACTTAGCTGCCCAATTTTCACTCTTCTAGGATGAAGCGTTCGATACCAGTAACAGTTTGAATTTTTAGGTTTCACTCTATTTCCTCCTATACAGATAGATGTGTTTTTTAAGGCTAAATCAAACACGGTTTGTGCTACCTCCTTGAAACTTGACAAAATAAAGTAGTTCTAAGTTCTGTCTTTGTGGTTTTGTTTCCTCTTGAAATAGCCACAAGCAAAGACTGCGTAAAACACCTTCATTGGAAAGGTGTTCCAAGCTTCCAAAATACTACTGGTTTTCTGAATACTCGGCAAATTTTTTTTCATCCGACCTTGATGATCTCTGTGGTAATGATTACTTCACTAAGTCCACTTAGCTGCCCAATATTCACTCTTCTAGGATGAAGCTTTCGTTACCAGTAACAGTTTGAGTCTTTAGGTTTCACTCTATTTCCTCCTATATAGATAGATGTGTTTGGAAGTCTATATCAAACACGGTTTGTGCTAGCTCCTTGAAACTTGACAAAATAAAGTAGTTCAAAGTTCTGTCTTTGTGGTTTGTTTCCTCTTGAAATAGGCACAAGCAAAGACTGCGTAAAACACATTCATTGGAAAGGTGTTCCAAGCTTCCAAAAAACTACTGGTTTTCTGAATACTCGGCAAATTTTTTTTAATCCGACCTTGAGGATCTCTGTGGTAATGATCACTTCACTAAATCCACTTAGCTGCCCAATATTCACTCTTCTAGGATGAAGCGTTCATTACCAGTAACAGTTTGAGTTTTTAGGTTTCACTCTATTTCCTCCTATATAGATAGATGTGTTTGGAAGTCTAAATCAAACACGGTTTGTGCTAGCTCCTTGAAACTTGACAAAATAAAGTTGTTCTAAGTTCTGTCTTTGTGGTTTGTTGCCTCTTGAAATAGCCACAAGCAAAGACTGCGTAAAACACATTCATTGGAAAGGTGTTCCAAGCTTCCAAAATACTACTGGTTTTCTGAATACTCGGCAAATTTTTTTTCTTCCGAACTTGATGATCTCTGTGGTAACGATCAGTTCACTAAGTCCACTTAGCTGCCCAATTTTCACTCTTCTAGGATGAAGCGTTCGTTACCAGTAACAGTTTGAATTTTTAGGTTTCACTCTATTTCCTCCTATACAGATAGATGTGTTTTTTAAGTCTAAATCAAACACGGTTTGTGCTAGCTCCTTGAAACTTGACAAAATAAAGTAGTTCTAAGTTCTGTCTTTGTGGTTTGTTTCCTCTTGAAATAGCACAAGCAAACACTGCGTAAAACACCTTTATTGGAAAGGTGTTCCAAGCTTCCAAAATACTACTGATTTTCTGAATACTCGGCAAATTTTTTTCATCCGACCTTGATGATCTCTGTGGTAACGATCAGTTCACTAAGTCCACTTAGCTGCCAATTTTCACTCTTCTAGGATGAAGCGTTCGTTACCAGTAATAGTTTGAATTTTTAGGTTTCACTCTATTTCCTCCTATACACATCGATGTGTTTTTTAAGTCTAAATCAAACACGGTTTTTGCTAGCTCCTTGAAACTGATCAGTTCACTAAGTCCACTGAGCTGCCAATTTTCACTCTTCTAGGATGAAGCGTTCGTTACCAGTAACAGTTTGAATTTTTAGGTTTCACTCTATTTCCTCCTATACAGATAGATGTGTTTCTTAAGTCTAAATCAAACACGGTTTGTGCTAGCTCCTTGAAACTTGACAAAATTAAGTAGTTCTAAGTTCTGCCATTGTGGCTTGTTTCCTCTTGAAATAGCCACAAGCAAAGACTGCGTAAAACACATTCATTGGAAAGGTGTTCCAAGCTTCCAAAATACTACTGTTTCTGAATACTCGGCAAATTTTTTTTTCATCCGACCTTGATGATCTCTGTGGTAATGATCAGTTCACTAAGTCCACTTAGCTGCCCAATTTTCACTCTTCTAGGATGAAGCGTTCGATACCAGTAACAGTTTGAATTTTTAGGTTTCACTCTATTTCCTCTATACAGATAGATGTGTTTTTTAAGTCTGAATCAAACACGGTTTGTGCTAGTTCCTTGAAACTTGACAAAATAAAGGAGTTCTAAGTTCTGTCATTGTGGTTTGTTTCCTCTTGAAATAGCCACAAGCAAAGACTGCGTAAAACACCTTATTGGAAAGGTGTGCCAAGCTTCCAAAAAACTACTGGTTTTCTGAATACTCGGCAAATTTTTTTTCATCCGACCTTGATGATCTCTGTGGTAATGATCAGTTGACTTAGTCCACTTAGCTGCCCAATATTCACTCTTCTAGTATGAAGCTTCCGTTACCAGTAACAGTTTGAGTTTTAGTTTTCACTCTATTTCCTCCTATATAGATAGATATGTTCGGAAGTCTATATCAAACACGGTTTGTGCTAGCTCCTTGAAACTTGACAAAATAAAGTAGTTCTAAGTTCTGTCTTTGTGGTTTGTTTCCTCTTGAAATAGGCACAACAAAGACTGCGTAAAACACATTCATTGGAAAGGTGTTCCAAGCTTCCAAAAAACTACTGGTTTTCTGAATACTCGGCAAATTTTTTTTAATCGGACCTTGAGGATCTCTGTGGTAATGATCACTTCATTAAATCCACTTAGCTGCCTAATATTCACTCTTCTAGGATGAAGCGTTCGTTACCAGTAACAGTTTGAGTTTTTAGGTTTCACTCTATTTCCTCCTATATAGATAGATGTGTTTGGAAGTCTAAATCAAACACGGTTTGTGCTAGCTCCTTGAAACTTGACAAAATAAAGTTGTTCTAAGTTCTGTCTTTGTGGTTTGTTTCCTCTTGAAATAGCCACAAGCAAAGACTGCGTAAAACACATTCATTGGAAAGGTGTTCCAAGCTTCCAAAATACTACTGGTTTTCTGAATACTCGGCAAATTTTTTTTCTTCCGAACTTCATGATCTCTGTGGTAATGATCAGTTCACTAAGTCCACATAGCTGCCCAATTTTCACTCTTCTAGGATGAAGCGTTCGTTACCAGTAACAGTTTGAATTTTTAGGTTTCACTCTATTTCCTCCTATACAGATAGATGTGTTTTTTAAGTCTAAATCAAACACGGTTTGTGCTAGCTCCTTGAAACTGATCAGTTCACTAAGTCCACTTGGCTGCCCAATTTTCACTCTTCTAGGATGAAGCGTTCGTTACCAGTAACAGTTTGAATTTTTAGGTTTCACTCTATTTCCTCCTATACAGATAGATGTGTTTTTTAAGTCTAAATCAAACACGGTTTGTGCTAGCTCCTTGAAACTTGACAAAATTAAGTAGTTCTAAGTTCTGCCATTGTGGCTTGTTTCCTCTTGAAATAGCCACAAGCAAAGACTGCGTAAAACACATTCATTGGAAAGGTGTTCCAAGCTTCCAAAATACTACTGGTTTTCTGAATACTCGGCAAATTTTTTTTCATCCGACCTTGATGACCTCTGTGGTAATGACCAGTTCACTAAGTCCACTTAGCTGCCCAATTTTCACTCTTCTAGGATGAAGCGTTCGATACCAGTAACAGTTTGAATTTTTAGGTTTCACTCTATTTCCTCTATACAGATAGATGTGTTTTTTAAGTCTGAATCAAACACGGTTTGTGCTATTTCCTTGAAACTTGACAAAATAAAGGAGTTCTAAGTTCTGTCTTTGTGGTTTGTTTCCTTTTGAAATAGCCACAAGCAAAGACTGCGTAAAACACTTTCATTGGAAAGGTGTGCCAAGCTTCCAAAAAACTACTGGTTTTCTGAATACTCGGCAAATTTTTTTTCATCCGACCTTGATGATCTCTGTGGTAATGATCACTTCACTAAGTCCACTTAGCTGCCCAATATTCACTCTTCTAGGATGAAGCGTTCGTTACCAGTAACAGTTTGAGTTTTTAGGTTTCACTATATTTCCTCCTATAGATAGATGTGTTTGGAAGTCTAAATCAAACACGGTTTGTGCTAGCTCCTTGAAACTTGACAAAATAAAGTTGTTCTAAGTTCTGTCTTTGTGGTTTGTTTCCTCTTGAAATAGCCACAAGCAAAGACTGCGTAAAACACATTCATTGGAAAGGTGTTCCAAGCTTCCAAAATACTACTGGTTTTCTGAAAACTCGGCAAATTTTTTTTCATCCGAACTTGATGATCTCTGTGGTAAGGTTCAGTTCACTAAGTCCACTTAGCTGCCCAATTTTCACTCATCTAGGATGAAGCGTTCGTTACCAGTAACAGTTTGAATTTTTAGGTTTCACTCTATTTCCTCCTATACAGATAGATGTTTTTTTTAAGTCTAAATCAAACACGGTTTGTGCTAGCTCCTTGAAACTTGACCAAATAAAGTAGTTCTAAGTTCTGTCTTTGTGGTTTGTTTTCTCTTGAAATAGGCACAAGCAAAGACTGCGTAAAACACATTCATTGGAATGGTGTGCCAAGCTTCCAAAAAACTACTGGTTTTCTGAATACTCGGCAAATTTTTTTTCATCCGACCTTGATGATCTCTGTGGTAATGATCAGTTCACTAAGTCCACTTAGCTGCCCAATTTTCACTCTTCTAGGATGAAACGTTCGTTACCAGTAACAGTTTGAATTTTTAGGTTTCACTCTATTTCCTCCTATACACATCGATGTGTTTTTTAAGTCTAAATCAAACACGGTTTGTGCTAGCTCCTTGAAACTTGACAAAATAAAGTAGTTCTAAGTTCTGTCTTTGTGGTTTGTTTCCTCTTGAAATAGCCACAAGCAAAGACTGCGTAAAACACCATCATTGGAAAGGTGTGCCAAGCTTCCAAAATATACTGGTTTTCTGAATACGCGGCAAATTTTTTTTCACACGACCTTGATGATCTCTGTGGTAATGATGAGTTCACTAAGTCCACTTAGCTGCCCAACTTTCACTCTTCTAGGATGAAGCGTTCGTTACCAGTAACAGTTTGAATTTTTAGGTTTCACTGTATTTCCTCCTATACAGATAGATGTGTTTTTTAAGTCTAAATCAAACACGGTTTGTGCTAGCTCCTTGAAACTTGACAAAATAAAGTAGTTCTAAGTTCTGTCTTTGTGGTTTGTTTCCTCTTGAAATAGCCACAAGCAAAGACTGCGTAAAACACCTTCATTGGAAAGCAGTGCCAAGCTTCCAAAAAACTACTGGTTTTCTGAATACTCGGCAAATTTTTTTTCATCCGACTTTGATGATCTCTGTAGTAATGATCAGTTCACTTAGTCCACTTAGCTGCCCAATATTCACTCTTCTAGGATGAAGCTTTCGTTACCAGTAACAGTTTGAGTTTTTAGGTTTCACTCTAATTCCTCCTATATAGATAGATGTGTTTGGAAGTCTATATCAAACACGGTTTGTGCTAGCTCCTTGAAACTTGACAAAATAAAGTAGTTCTATGTTCTGTCTTTGTGGTTTGTTTCCTCTTGAAATAGGCACAAGCAAAGACTGCGTAAAACACATTCATTGGAAAGGTGTGCCAAGCTTCCAAAAAACTACTGGTTTTCTGAATACTCGGCAAATTTTTTTTAATCCGACCTTGAGGATCTCTGTGGTAATGATCACTTCACTAAGTCCACTTAGCTGCCCAATATTCACTCTTCTAGGATGAAGCGTTCGTTACCAGTAACAGTTTGAGTTTTTAGGTTTCACTCTATTTCCTCCTATATAGATAGATGTGTTTGGAAGTCTAAATCAAATACGGTTTGTGCTAGCTCCTTGAAACTTGACAAAATAAATTAGTTCTAAGTTCTGTCTTTGTGGTTTGTTTCCTCTTGAAATAGCCACAAGCAAAGACTGCGTAAAACACCTTCATTGGAAAGGTGTGCCAAGCTTCCAAAAAACTACTGGTTTTCTGAATACTCGGCAAATTTTTTTTCATCCGACCTTGATGATCTCTGTGGTAATGATCAGTTCACTTAGTGCACTTAGCTGCCCAATATTCACTCTTCTAGGATGAAGCTTTCTTTACCAGTAACAGTTTGAGTTTTTAGGTTTCACTCTATTTCCTCCTATATGGATAGATGTGTTTGGAAGTCTATATCAAACACGGTTTTTGCTAGCTCCTTGAAAGTTGACAAAATAAAGTAGTTCTAAGTTCTGTCTTTGTGGTTTGTTTCCTCTTGAAATAGCCACAAGCAAAGACTGCGTAAAACACATTCATTGGAAAGGTGTTCCAAGCTTCCAAAATACTACTGGTTTTCTGAATACTCGGCAAATTTTTTTTCTTCCGAACTTCATGATCTCTGTGGTAATGATCAGTTCACTAAGTCCACATAGCTGCCCAATTTTCACTCTTCTAGGATGAAGCGTTCGTTACCAGTAACAGTTTGAATTTTTAGGTTTCACTCTATTTCCTCCTATACAGATAGATGTGTTTTTTAAGTCTAAATCAAACACGGTTTGTGCTAGCTCCTTGAAACTTGACAAAATAAAGTAGTTCTAAGTTCTGTCTTTGTGGTTTGTTTCCTCTTGAAATAGGCACAAGCAAAGACTGCGTAAAACACATTCATTGGAAAGGTGTGCCAAGCTTCCAAAAAACTACTGGTTTTCTGAATACTCGTCAAATTTTTTTTAATCCGACCTTGATGATCTCTGTGGTAATGATCACTTCACTAAGTCCACTTAGCTGCACAATATTCACTCTTCTAGGATGAAGCATTCGTTACCAGTAACAGTTTGAGTTTTTAGGTTTCACTCTATTTCCTCCTATATAGATATATGTGTTTGGAAGTCTAAATAAAACACGGTTTTTGCTAGCTCCTTAAAACTTGACAAAATAAAGTTGTTCTAAGTTCTGTCTTTGCGGTTTGTTTCCTCTTGAAATAGCCACAAGCAAAGACTGCGTAAAACACATTAATTGGAAAGGTGTTCCAAGCTTCCAAAATACTACTGGTTTCTGAATACTCAGCAAATTTTTTTTCATCCGACCTTGATGATCTCTGTGGTAATGATCAGTTCACTAAGTCCACTTCGCTGCCCAATTTTCACTCTTCTAGGATGAAGCGTTCGTTACCAGTAACAGTTTGAATTTTTAGGTTTCACTCTATTTCCTCCTATACAGATAGATGTGTTTTTTAAGTCTAAATCAAACACGGTTTGTGCTAGCTCCTTGAAACGTGACAAAATAAAGTAGTTCTAAGTTCTGTCTTTGTGGTTTGTTTCCTCTTGAAATAGGCACAAGCAAAGACTGCGTAAAACACATTCATTGGAAAGGTGTGCCAAGCTTCCAAAAAACTACTGGTTTTCTGAATACTCGGCAAATTTTTTTTAATCCGACCTTGAGGATCTCTGTGGTAATGATCACTTCACTAAGTCCACTTAGCTGCCCAATATTCACTCTTCTAGGATGAAGCGTTCGTTACCAGTAACAGTTTGAGTTTTTAGGTTTCACTCTATTTCCTCCTATATAGATAGATGTGTTTGGAAGTCTAAATCAAATACGGTTTGTGCTAGCTCCTTGAAACTTGACAAAATAAAGTAGTTCTAAGTTCTGTCTTTGTGGTTTGTTTCCTCTTGAAATAGCCACAAGCAAAGACTGCGTAAAACACCTTCATTGGAAAGGTGTGCCAAGCTTCCAAAAAACTACTGGTTTTCTGAATACTCGGCAAATTTTTTTTCATCCGACCTTGATGATCTCTGTGGTAATGATCAGTTCACTTAGTGCACTTAGCTGCCCAATATTCACTCTTCTAGGATGAAGCTTTCTTTACCAGTAACAGTTTGAGTTTTTAGGTTTCACTCTATTTCCTCCTATATGGATAGATGTGTTTGGAAGTCTATATCAAACACGGTTTTTGCTAGCTCCTTGAAAGTTGACAAAATAAAGTAGTTCTAAGTTCTGTCTTTGTGGTTTGTTTCCTCTTGAAATAGGCACAAGCAAAGACTGCGTAAAACACATTCATTGGAAAGGTGTGCCAAGCTTCCAAAAAACTACTGGTTTTCTGAATACTCGGCAAATTTTTTTTAATCGGACCTTGAGGATCTCTGTGGTAATGATCACTTCATTAAATCCACTTAGCTGCCTAATATTCACTCTTCTAGGATGAAGCGTTCGTTACCAGTAACAGTTTGAGTTTTTAGGTTTCACTCTATTTCCTCCTATATAGATAGATGTGTTTGGAAGTCTAAATCAAACACGGTTTGTGCTAGCTCCTTGAAACTTGACAAAATAAAGTTGTTCTAAGTTCTGTCTTTGTGGTTTGTTTCCTCTTGAAATAGCCACAAGCAAAGACTGCGTAAAACACATTCATTGGAAAGGTGTTCCAAGCTTCCAAAATACTACTGGTTTTCTGAATACTCGGCAAATTTTTTTTCTTCCGAACTTCATGATCTCTGTGGTAATGATCAGTTCACTAAGTCCACATAGCTGCCCAATTTTCACTCTTCTAGGATGAAGCGTTCGTTACCAGTAACAGTTTGAATTTTTAGGTTTCACTCTATTTCCTCCTATACAGATAGATGTGTTTTTTAAGTCTAAATCAAACACGGTTTGTGCTAGCTCCTTGAAACTTGACAAAATAAAGTAGTTCTAAGTTCTGTCTTTGTGGTTTGTTTCCTCTTGAAATAGGCACAAGCAAAGACTGCGTAAAACACATTCATTGGAAAGGTGTGCCAAGCTTCCAAAAAACTACTGGTTTTCTGAATACTCGTCAAATTTTTTTTAATCCGACCTTGATGATCTCTGTGGTAATGATCACTTCACTAAGTCCACTTAGCTGCACAATATTCACTCTTCTAGGATGAAGCATTCGTTACCAGTAACAGTTTGAGTTTTTAGGTTTCACTCTATTTCCTCCTATATAGATATATGTGTTTGGAAGTCTAAATAAAACACGGTTTTTGCTAGCTCCTTAAAACTTGACAAAATAAAGTTGTTCTAAGTTCTGTCTTTGCGGTTTGTTTCCTCTTGAAATAGCCACAAGCAAAGACTGCGTAAAACACATTAATTGGAAAGGTGTTCCAAGCTTCCAAAATACTACTGGTTTTCTGAATACTCAGCAAATTTTTTTTCATCCGACCTTGATGATCTCTGTGGTAATGATCAGTTCACTAAGTCCACTTCGCTGCCCAATTTTCACTCTTCTAGGATGAAGCGTTCGTTACCAGTAACAGTTTGAATTTTTAGGTTTGACTCTATTTCCTCCTATACAGATAGATGTGTTTTTTAAGTCTAAATCAAACACGGTTTGTGCTAGCTCCTTGAAACTGATGAGTTCACTAAGTCCACTGAGTTGCCCAATTTTCACTCTTCTAGGATGAAGCGTTCGTTACCAGTAACAGTTTGAATTTTTAGGTTTCACTCTATTTCCTCCTATACAGATAGATGTGTTTTTTAAGTCTAAATCAAACACGGTTTGTGCTAGCTCCTTGAAACTTGACAAAATTAAGTAGTTCTAAGTTCTGCCATTGTGGCTTGTTTCCTCTTGAAATAGCCACAAGCAAAGACTGCGTAAAACACATTCATTGGAAAGGTGTTCCAAGCTTCCAAAATACTACTGGTTTTCTGAATACTCGGCAAATTTTTTTTCATCCGACCTTGATGATCTCTGTGGTAATGACCAGTTCACTAAGTCCACTTAGCTGCCCAATTTTCACTCTTCTAGGATGAAGCGTTCGATACCAGTAACAGTTTGAATTTTTAGGTTTCACTCTATTTCCTCTATACAGATAGATGTGTTTTTTAAGTCTGAATCAAACACGGTTTGTGCTAGTTCCTTGAAACTTGAAAAAATAAAGGAGTTCTAAGTTCTGTCTTTGTGGTTTGTTTCCTTTTGAAATAGCCACAAGCAAAGACTGCGTAAAACACTTTCATTGGAAAGGTGTGCCAAGCTTCCAAAAAACTACTGGTTTTCTGAATACTCGGCAAATTTTTTTTCATCCGACCTTGATGATCTCTGTGGTAATGATCACTTCACTAAGTCCACTTAGCTCCCCAATATTCACTCTTCTAGGATGAAGCGTTCGTTACCAGTAACAGTTTGAGTTTTTAGGTTTCACTATATTTCCTCCTATAGATAGATGTGTTTGGAAGTCTAAATCAAACACGGTTTGTGCTAGCTCCTTGAAACTTGACAAAATAAAGTTGTTCTAAGTTCTGTCTTTGTGGTTTGTTTCTTCTTGAAATAGCCACAAGCAAAGACTGCGTAAAACACATTCATTGGAAAGGTGTTCCAAGCTTCCAAAATACTACTGGTTTTCTGAAAACTCGGCAAATTTTTTTTCATCCGAACTTGATGATCTCTGTGGTAAGGTTCAGTTCACTAAGTCCACTTAGCTGCCCAATTTTCACTCATCTAGGATGAAGCGTTCGTTACCAGTAACAGTTTGAATTTTTAGGTTTCACTCTATTTCCTCCTATACAGATAGATGTGTTTTTTAAGTCTAAATCAAACACGGTTTGTGCTAGCTCCTTGAAACTTGACCAAATAAAGTAGTTCTAAGTTCTGTCTTTGTGGTTTGTTTTCTCTTGAAATAGGCACAAGCAAAGACTGCGTAAAACACATTCATTGGAATGGTGTGCCAAGCTTCCAAAAAACTACTGGTTTTCTGAATACTCGGCAAATTTTTTTTCATCCGACCTTGATGATCTCTGTGGTAATGATCAGTTCACTAAGTCCACTTAGCTGCCCAATTTTCATTCTTCTAGGATGAAACGTTCGTTACCAGTAACAGTTTGAATTTTTAGGTTTCACTCTATTTCCTCCTATACACATCGATGTGTTTTTTAAGTCTAAATCAAACACGGTTTGTGCTAGCTCCTTGAAACTTGACAAAATAAAGTAGTTCTAAGTTCTGTCTTTGTGGTTTGTTTCCTCTTGAAATAGCCACAAGCAAAGACTGCGTAAAACACCATCATTGGAAAGGTGTGCCAAGCTTCCAAAATATACTGGTTTTCTGAATACGCGGCAAATTTTTTTTCACACGACCTTGATGATCTCTGTGGTAATGATGAGTTCACTAAGTCCACTTAGCTGCCCAACTTTCACTCTTCTAGGATGAAGCGTTCGTTACCAGTAACAGTTTGAATTTTTAGGTTTCACTGTATTTCCTCCTATACAGATAGATGTGTTTTTTAAGTCTAAATCAAACACGGTTTGTGCTAGCTCCTTGAAACTTGACAAAATAAAGTAGTTCTAAGTTCTGTCTTTGTGGTTTGTTTCCTCTTGAAATAGCCACAAGCAAAGACTGCGTAAAACACCTTCATTGGAAAGCAGTGCCAAGCTTCCAAAAAACTACTGGTTTCTGAATACTCGGCAAATTTTTTTTCATCCGACTTTGATGATCTCTGTAGTAATGATCAGTTCACTTAGTCCACTTAGCTGCCCAATATTCACTCTTCTAGGATGAAGCTTTCGTTACCAGTAACAGTTTGAGTTTTTAGGTTTCACTCTAATTCCTCCTATATAGATAGATGTGTTTGGAAGTCTATATCAAACACGGTTTGTGCTAGCTCCTTGAAACTTGACAAAATAAAGTAGTTCTAAGTTCTGTCTTTGTGGTTTGTTTCCTCTTGAAATAGGCACAAGCAAAGACTGCGTAAAACACATTCATTGGAAAGGTGTGCCAAGCTTCCAAAAAACTACTGGTTTTCTGAATACTCGGCAAATTTTTTTTAATCCGACCTTGAGGATCTCTGTGGTAATGATCACTTCACTAAGTCCACTTAGCTGCCCAATATTCACTCTTCTAGGATGAAGCGTTCGTTACCAGTAACAGTTTGAGTTTTTAGGTTTCACTCTATTTCCTCCTATATAGATAGATGTGTTTGGAAGTCTAAATCAAATACGGTTTGTGCTAGCTCCTTGAAACTTGACAAAATAAATTAGTTCTAAGTTCTGTCTTTGTGGTTTGTTTCCTCTTGAAATAGCCACAAGCAAAGACTGCGTAAAACACCTTCATTGGAAAGGTGTGCCAAGCTTCCAAAAAACTACTGGTTTTCTGAATACTCGGCAAATTTTTTTTCATCCGACCTTGATGATCTCTGTGGTAATGATCAGTTCACTTAGTGCACTTAGCTGCCCAATATTCACTCTTCTAGGATGAAGCTTTCTTTACCAGTAACAGTTTGAGTTTTTAGGTTTCACTCTATTTCCTCCTATATGGATAGATGTGTTTGGAAGTCTATATCAAACACGGTTTTGCTAGCTCCTTGAAAGTTGACAAAATAAAGTAGTTCTAAGTTCTGTCTTTGTGGTTTGTTTCCTCTTGAAATAGGCACAAGCAAAGACTGCGTAAAACACATTCATTGGAAAGGTGTGCCAAGCTTCCAAAAAACTACTGGTTTTCTGAATACTCGGCAAATTTTTTTTCATCCGAACTTGATGATCTCTGTGGCAATGATGAGTTCACTAAGTCCACTTAGCTGCCCAATTTTCACTCTTCTAGGATGAAGCGTTCGATACCAGTAACAGTTTGAATTTTTAGGTTTCACTCTATTTCCTCTATACAGATAGATGTGTTTTTTAAGTCTAAATCAAACACGGTTTGTGCTAGTTCCTTGAAACTTCACAAAATAAAGGAGTTCTAAGTTCTGTCTTTGTGGTTTGTTTCCTCTTGAAATAGCCTCGAGCAAAGACTGCGTAAAACACCTTCATTGGAAAGGTGTGCCAAGCTTCCAAAAAACTACTGGTTTTCTGAATACTCGGCAAATTTTTTTTCATCCGACCTTGATGATCTCTCTGGTAATGATCAGTTCACTTAGTCCACTTAGCTGCCCAATATTCACTCTTCTAGGATGAAGCTTACGTTACCAGTAACAGTTTGAGTTTTTAGGTTTCACTCTATTTCCTCCTATATAGATAGATGTGTTTGGAAGTCTATATCAAACACGGGTTGTGGTAGCTCCTTGAAACTTGACAAAATAAAGTAGTTCTAAGATCTGTCTTTGTGGTTTGTTTCCTCTTGAAATAGGCACAAGCAAAGACTGCGTAAAACACATTCATTAGAAAGGTGTGCCAAGCTTCCAAAAAACTACTGGTTTTCTTTACACTCGGCAAATTTTTTTTAATCCGACCTTGAGGATCTCTGTTGTAATGTTCACTTCACTAAGTCCACTTAGCTGCCCAACATTCACTATTCTAGGATGAAGCGTTCGTTACCAGTAACAGTTTGAGTTTTTAGGTTTCATTCTATTTCCTCCTATATAGATAGATGTGTTTGGAAGTCTAAATCAAACACGGTTTGTGCTAGCTCCTTGAAACTTGACAAAATAAATTATTTCTAAGTTCTGTCATGGTGGTTTCTTTCCTCTTGAAATAGCCACAAGCAAAGACTGCGTAAAACACATTCATTGGAAAGGTGTTCCAGGCTTCCAAAATACTACTGGTTTTCTGAATACTCGGCAAATTTTTTTTCATCCGACCTTGATGATCTCTGTGGTAATGATCAGTTCACTAAGTCCACTTGGCTGCCCAATTTTCACTCTTCTAGGATGAAGCGTTCGTTACCAGTAACAGTTTGAATTTTTAGGTTTCACTCTCTTTCCTCCTATACAGACTGATGTGTTTTTTAAGTCTAAATCAAACACGGTTTGTGCTAGCTCCTTGAAACTGATCAGTTCACTAATTCCACTGAGTTGCCCAATTTTCACTCTTCTAGGATGAAGCTTTCGTTACCAGTAACAGTTTGAATTTTTAGGTTTCACTCTATTTCCTCCTATACAGATAGATGTGTTTTTTAAGTCTAAATCAAACACGGTTTGTGCTAGCTCCTTGAAACTTGACAAAATTAAGTAGTTCTAAGTTCTGCCATTGTGGCTTGTTTCCTCTTGAAATTGCCACAAGCAAAGACTGCGTAAAACACATTCATTGGAAAGGTGTTCCAAGCTTCCAAAATACTACTGGTTTTCTGAATACTCGGCAAATTTTTTTTCATCCGACCTTGATGATCTCTGTGGTAATGATCAGTTCACTAAGTCCACTTAGCTGCCCAATTTTCACTCTTCTAGGATGAAGCATTCGATACCAGTAACAGTTTGAATTTTTAGGTTTCACTCTATTTCCTCTATACAGATAGATGTGTTTTTTAAGTCTGAATCAAACACGGTTTGTGCTAGTTCCTTGAAACTTGACAAAATAAAGGAGTTCTAAGTTCTGTCTTTGTGGTTTGTTTCCTCTTGAAATAGCCACAAGCAAAGACTGCATAAACACCTTCATTGGAAAGGTGTGCCAAGCTTCCAAAAAACTACTGGTTTTCTGAATACTCGGCAAATTTTTTTTCATCCGACCTTTATGATCTCTGTGGTAATGATCACTTCACTAAGTCCACTTAGCTGCCCAATATTCACTCTTCTAGGATGAAGCGTTCGTTACCAGTACAGTTTGAGTTTTTAGGTTTCACTATATTTCCTCCTATAAATAGATGTGTTTGGAAGTCTAAATCAAACACGGTTTGTGCTAGCTCCTTGAAACTTGACAAAATAAAGTTGTTCTAAGTTCTGTCTTTGTGGTTTGTTTCCTCTTGAAATAGCCACAAGCAAAGACTGGGTAAAACACATTCATTGGAAAGGTGTTCCAAGCTTCCAAAATACTACTGGTTTTCTGAAAACTCGGCAAATTTTTTTTCATCCGAACTTGATGATCTCTGTGGTAAGGTTCAGTTCACTAAGTCCACTTAGCTGCCCAATTTTCACTCATCTAGGATGAAGCGTTCGTTACCAGTAACAGTTTGAATTTTTAGGTTTCACTCTATTCCTCCTATACAGATAGATGTGTTTTTTAAGTCTAAATCAAACACGGTTTGTGCTAGCTCCTTGAAACTTGACAAAAAAATTAGTTCTAAGTTCTGTCTTGTGGTTTGTTTCCTCTTGAAATAGCCACAAGCAAAGACTGCGTAAAACAATTTCATTTTAAAGGTGTTCCAAGCTTCCAAAATACTACTGGTTTTCTGAATACTCGGCAAATTTTTATTCATCCGACCTTGATGATCTCTGTTGTAATGATCAGTTCACTAAGTCCACTTAGCTGCCCAATTTTCACTCTTCTAGGATGAAGCGTTCGTTACCAGTAACAGTTTGAATTTTTAGGTTTCACTCTATTTCCTCCTATACAGATAGATGTGTTTTTTAAGGCTAAATCAAACACGGTTTGTGCTAGCTCCTTGAAACTTGACAAAATAAATTAGTTCTAAGTTCTGTCTTTGTGGTTTGTTTCCTCTTGAAATAGCCACAAGCAAAGACTGCGTAAAACACATTCATTGGAAAGGTGTTCCAAGCTTCCAAAATACTACTGGTTTTCTGAATACTCGGCAAATTTTTTTTCATCCGACCTTGATGAATCTCTGTGGTAATGATCAGTTCACTTAGTCCACTAAGCTGCCCAATATTCACTCTTCTAGGATGAAGCTTTCGTTACCAGTAACAGTTTGAGTTTTTAGGTTTCACTCTATTTCCTGCTATATAGATAGAAGTGTTTGGAAGTCTATATCAAACACGGTTTGTGCTAGCTCCTTGAAACTTGACAAAATAAAGTACTTCTAAGTTCTGTCTTTGTGGTTTGTTTCCTCTTGAAATAGGCACAAGCAAAGACTGGCTAAAACACATTCATTGCAAAGGTGTTCCAAGCTTCCAAAAAACTACTGGTTTTCTGAATACTCGGCAAATTTTTTTTCATCCGACCTTGATGATCTCTGTGGTAATGATCACTTCGCTAAGTCCACTTAGCTGCCCAATATTCACTCTTCTAGGATGAAGCGTTCGTTACCAGTAACAGTTTGAGTTTTTAGGTTTCACTCTATTTCCTCCTATATAGATAGATGTGTTTGGAAGTCTAAATCAAACACGGTTTTTGCTAGCTCCTTGAAACTTGACAAAATAAAGCTGTTCTAAGTTCTGTCTTTGCGGTTTGTTTCCTCTTGAAATAGCCACAAGCAAAGACTGCGTAAAACACATTAATTGGAAAGGTGTTCCAAGCTTCCAAAATACTACTGGTTTTCTGAATACTCGGCAAATTTTTTTTCATCCGACCTATGATCTCTGTGGTAATGATCAGTTCACTAAGTCCACTTGGCTGCCCAATTTTCACTCTTCTAGGATGAAGCGTTCGCTACCAGTAACAGTTTGAATTTTTAGGTTTCACTCTATTTCCTCCTATACAGACAGATGTGTTTTTTAAGTCTAAATCAAACACGGTTTGTGCTAGCTCCTTGAAACTGATCAGTTCACTAAGTCCACTGAGCTGCCCAATTTTCACTCTTCTAGGATGAAGCGTTCGTTACCAGTAACAGTTTGAGTTTTTAGGTTTCACTCTATTTCCTCCTATATAGATAGATGTGTTTGGAAGTCTAAATCATACACGGTTTGTGCTAGCTCCTTGAAACTTGACAAAATAAAGTAGTTCTATGTTCTGTCTTTGTGGTTTGTTTCCTCTTGAAATAGCCACAAGCAAACACTGCGTAAAACACCTTTATTGGAAAGGTGTTCCAAGCTTCCAAAATACTACTGGTTTTCTGAATACTCGGCAAATTGTTTTTCATCCGACCTTGATGATCTCTGTGGTAATGATCAGTTCACTAAGTCCACTTACCGGCCCAATTTTCACTCTTCTAGGATGAAGCGTTCGTTACCAGTAACAGTTTGAATTTTTAGGTTCCACTCTATTTCCTCCTATACAGATAGATGTGTTTTTTAAGTCTAAATCAAACACGGTTTGTGCTAGCTCCTTGAAACTTGACAAAATAAAGTAGTTCTAAGTTCTGTCTTTGTGGTTTGTTTCCTCTTGAAATAGACACAAGCAAAGACTGCGTAAAACACATTCATTGGAAAGGTGTTCCAAGCTTCCAAAATACTACTGGTTTTCTGAATACTCTGCAAATTTTTTTTCATCCGACCTTGATGATCTCTGTGGTAATGATCAGTTCACTAAGTCCACTTAGCTGCCCAACTTTCACTCTTCTAGGATGAAGCGTTCGTTACCAGTAACAGTTTGAATTTTTAAGTTTCACTCTATTTCCTCCTATACAGATAGATGTGTTTTTTAAGTCTAAATCAAACACGGTTTGTGCTAGCTCCTTGAAACTTGACAAAATAAAGTAGTTCTAAGTTCTGTCTTTGTGGTTTGTTTCCTCTTGAAATAGCCACAAGCAAAGACTGCGTAAAACACCTTCATTGGAAAGGTGTGCCAAGCTTCCAAAAAACTACTGGTTTTCTGAATACTCGGCAAAATATTTTTTCATCCGACCTTGATGATCTCTGTGGTAATGATCAGTTCACTAAGTCCACTTAGCTGCCCAATTTTCACTCTTCTAGGATGAAGCATTCGTTACCAGTAACAGTTTGAATTTTTAGGTTTCACTCTATTTCCTCCTATACACATCGATGTGTTTTTTAAGTCTAAATCAAACACGGTTTGTGCTAGCTCCTAGAAACTTGACAAAATAAAGTAGTTCTAAGTTCTGTCTTTGTGGTTTGTTTCCTCTTGAAATAGCCACAAGCAAACACTGCGTAAAACACATTCATTGGAAAGGTGTGCCAAGCTTCCAAAAAACTACTGGTTTTCTGAATGCTCGGCAAATTTTTTTTCATCCGACCTTGATGATCTCTGTGGTAATAATCAGTTCACTTAGTCCACTTAGCTGCCCAATATTCACTCTTCTAGGATGAAGCTTTCGTTACCAGTAACAGTTTGAGTTTTTAGGTTTCACTCTATTTCCTCCTATATAGATAGATGTGTTTGGAAGTCTATATCAAACACGGTTTGTGCTAGCTCCTTGAAACTTGACAAAATAAAGTACTTCTAAGTTCTGTCTTTGTGGTTTGTTTCCTCTTGAAATAGGCACAAGCAAAGACTGAGTAAAACACCTTCATTGGAAAGGTGTGCCAAGCTTCCAAAAAACTACTGATTTTCTGAATACTCGGCAAATTTTTTTTAATCCGACCTTGATGATCTCTGTGGTAATGATCAGTTCACTAAGTCCACTTGGCTGCCCAATTTTCACTCTTCTAGGATGAAGCATTCGTTACCAGTAACAGTTTGAATTTTTAGGTTTCACTCTATTTCCTCCTATACAGACAGATGTGTTTTTTAAGTCTACATCAAACACGGTTTGTGCTATCTCCTTGAAAATTGACAAAATAAATTAGTTCTAAGTTCTGTCTTTGTGGTTTGTTTCCTCTTCAAATAGCCACAAGCAAAGACTGCGTAAAACACATTCATTGGAAAGGTGTTCAAAGCTTCAAAAATACTACTGTTTTTCTGAATACTCGGCAAATTTTTTTTCATACGACCTTGATGATCTCTGTGGTAATGATCAGTTCACTAAGTCCACTTAGCTGCCCAATATTCACTCTTCCAGGATGAAGCGTTCGTTACCAGTAACAGTTTGAATTTTTAGGTGTCACTCTATTTCCTCCTATATAGATAGATGTGTTTGGAAGTCTAAATCAAACACGGTTTGTGCTAGCTCCTTGAAACTTGACAAAATAAAGTAGTTCTAAGTTCTGTCTTTGTGGTTTGTTTCCTCTTGAAATAGCCACAAGCAAAGACTGCGTAAAACACCTTCATTGGAAAGGTGTGCCAAGCTTCCAAAAAACTACTGGTTTTCTGAATACTCGGCAAATTTTTTTTCATCCGACCTTGATGATCTCTGTGGTAATGATCAGTTCACTTAGTCCACTTAGCTGCCCAATATTCACTCTTCTAGGATGAAGCTTTCGTTACCAGTAACAGTTTGAGTTTTTAGGTTTCACTCTATTTCCTCCTATATAGATAGATGTGTTTGGAAGTCTATATCAAACACGGTTTGTGCTAGCTCCTTGAAACTTGACAAAATAAAGTAGTTCTAAGTTCTGTCTTTGTGGTTTTTTTCCTCTTGAAATAGCCACAAGCAAAGACTGCGTAAAACACATTCATTGGAAAGGTGTGCCAAGCTTCCAAAAAACTACTGGTTTTCTGAATACTCGGCAAATTTTTTTTAATCCGACCCTGAGGATCTCTGTGGTAATGATCACTTCACTAAGTCCACTTAGCTGCCCAATATTCACTCTTCTAGGATGAAGCGTTCGTTACCAGTAACAGTTTGAGTTTTTAGGTTTCACTCTATTGCATCCTATATAGATAGATGTGTTTGGAAGTCTAAATCAAACACGGTTTGTGCTACCTCCTTGAAACGTGACAAAATAAATTAGTTCTAAGTTCTGTCTTTGTGGTTTGTTTCCTCTTGAAATAGCCACAAGCAAAGACTGCGTAAAACACCTTCATTGGAAAGGTGTGCCAAGCTTCCAAAAAACTACTGGTTTTCTGAATACTCGGCAAATTTTTTTTCATCCGACCTTGATGATCTCTGTGGTAATGATCAGTTCACTTAGTCCACTTAGCTGCCCAATTTTCACTCTTCTAGGATGAAGCTTTCGTTACCAGTAACAGTTTGAGTTTTTAGGTTTCACTCTATTTCCTCCTATATAGATAGATGTATTTGGAAGTCTATATCAAACACGGTTTGTGGTAGCTCCTTGAAACTTGACAAAATAAAGTAGTTCTAAGTTCTGTCTTTGTGGTTTGTTTCCTCTTGAAATAGGCACAAGCAAAGACTGCGTAAAACACATTCATTGGAAAGGTGTGCCAAGCTTCCAAAAAACTACTGGTTTTCTTTACACTCGGCAAATTTTTTTTTAATCCGACCTTGAGGATCTCTGTGGTAATGATCACTTCACTAAGTCCACTTAGCTGCCCAATATTCACTCTTCTAGGATGAAGCATTCGTTACCAGTAACAGTTTGAGTTTTTAGGTTTCATTCTATTTCCTCCTATATAGATAGATGTGTTTGGAAGTCTAAATCAAACACGGTTTGTGCTAGCTCCTTGAAACTTGACAAAATAAATTAGTTCTAAGTTCTGTCTTTGTGGTTTGTTTCCTCTTGAAATAGCCACAAGCAAAGACTGCGTAAAACACATTCATTGGAAAGGTGTTCCAAGCTTCCAAAATACTACTGGTTTTCTGAATACTCGGCAAATTTTTTTTCATCCGACCTTGATGATCTCTGTGGTAATGATCAGTTCACTAAGTCCACTTAGCTGCCCAATTTTCAGTCTTCTAGGATGAAGCGTTCGTTACCAGTAACAGTTTGAATTTTTAGGTTTCACTCTATTTAATATTATACAGATAGATGTGTTTTTTAAGTCTAAAACAAACACGGTTTGTGCTAGCTCCTTGAAACTTGACAAAATAAAGTAGTTCTAAGTTCTGTCTTTGTGGTTTGTTTCCTCTTGAAATAGCCACAAGCAAAGACTGCGTAAAACACCTTCATTGGAAAGGTGTGCCAAGCTTCCAAAAAACTACTGGTTTTCTGAATACTCGGCAAAATATTTTTTCATCCGACCTTGATGATCTCTGTGGTAATGATCAGTTCACTAAGTCCACTTAGCTGCCCAATTTTCACTCTTCTAGGATGAAGCATTCGTTACCAGTAACAGTTTGAATTTTTAGGTTTCACTCTATTTCCTCCTATACACATCGATGTGTTTTTTAAGTCTAAATCAAACACGGTTTGTGCTAGCTCCTAGAAACTTGACAAAATAAAGTAGTTCTAAGTTCTGTCTTTGTGGTTTGTTTCCTCTTGAAATAGCCACAAGCAAACACTGCGTAAAACACATTCATTGGAAAGGTGTGCCAAGCTTCCAAAAAACTACTGGTTTTCTGAATGCTCGGCAAATTTTTTTTCATCCGACCTTGATGATCTCTGTGGTAATAATCAGTTCACTTAGTCCACTTAGCTGCCCAATATTCACTCTTCTAGGATGAAGCTTTCGTTACCAGTAACAGTTTGAGTTTTTAGGTTTCACTCTATTTCCTCCTATATAGATAGATGTGTTTGGAAGTCTATATCAAACACGGTTTGTGCTAGCTCCTTGAAACTTGACAAAATAAAGTACTTCTAAGTTCTGTCTTTGTGGTTTGTTTCCTCTTGAAATAGGCACAAGCAAAGACTGAGTAAAACACCTTCATTGGAAAGGTGTGCCAAGCTTCCAAAAAACTACTGATTTTCTGAATACTCGGCAAATTTTTTTTAATCCGACCTTGATGATCTCTGTGGTAATGATCAGTTCACTAAGTCCACTTGGCTGCCCAATTTTCACTCTTCTAGGATGAAGCATTCGTTACCAGTAACAGTTTGAATTTTTAGGTTTCACTCTATTTCCTCCTATACAGACAGATGTGTTTTTTAAGTCTACATCAAACACGGTTTGTGCTATCTCCTTGAAAATTGACAAAATAAATTAGTTCTAAGTTCTGTCTTTGTGGTTTGTTTCCTCTTCAAATAGCCACAAGCAAAGACTGCGTAAAACACATTCATTGGAAAGGTGTTCAAAGCTTCAAAAATACTACTGTTTTTCTGAATACTCGGCAAATTTTTTTTCATACGACCTTGATGATCTCTGTGGTAATGATCAGTTCACTAAGTCCACTTAGCTGCCCAATATTCACTCTTCCAGGATGAAGCGTTCGTTACCAGTAACAGTTTGAATTTTTAGGTGTCACTCTATTTCCTCCTATATAGATAGATGTGTTTGGAAGTCTAAATCAAACACGGTTTGTGCTAGCTCCTTGAAACTTGACAAAATAAAGTAGTTCTAAGTTCTGTCTTTGTGGTTTGTTTCCTCTTGAAATAGCCACAAGCAAAGACTGCGTAAAACACCTTCATTGGAAAGGTGTGCCAAGCTTCCAAAAAACTACTGGTTTTCTGAATACTCGGCAAATTTTTTTTCATCCGACCTTGATGATCTCTGTGGTAATGATCAGTTCACTTAGTCCACTTAGCTGCCCAATATTCACTCTTCTAGGATGAAGCTTTCGTTACCAGTAACAGTTTGAGTTTTTAGGTTTCACTCTATTTCCTCCTATATAGATAGATGTGTTTGGAAGTCTATATCAAACACGGTTTGTGCTAGCTCCTTGAAACTTGACAAAATAAAGTAGTTCTAAGTTCTGTCTTTGTGGTTTTTTTCCTCTTGAAATAGCCACAAGCAAAGACTGCGTAAAACACATTCATTGGAAAGGTGTGCCAAGCTTCCAAAAAACTACTGGTTTTCTGAATACTCGGCAAATTTTTTTTAATCCGACCCTGAGGATCTCTGTGGTAATGATCACTTCACTAAGTCCACTTAGCTGCCCAATATTCACTCTTCTAGGATGAAGCGTTCGTTACCAGTAACAGTTTGAGTTTTTAGGTTTCACTCTATTGCATCCTATATAGATAGATGTGTTTGGAAGTCTAAATCAAACACGGTTTGTGCTACCTCCTTGAAACGTGACAAAATAAATTAGTTCTAAGTTCTGTCTTTGTGGTTTGTTTCCTCTTGAAATAGCCACAAGCAAAGACTGCGTAAAACACCTTCATTGGAAAGGTGTGCCAAGCTTCCAAAAAACTACTGGTTTTCTGAATACTCGGCAAATTTTTTTTCATCCGACCTTGATGATCTCTGTGGTAATGATCAGTTCACTTAGTCCACTTAGCTGCCCAATTTTCACTCTTCTAGGATGAAGCTTTCGTTACCAGTAACAGTTTGAGTTTTTAGGTTTCACTCTATTTCCTCCTATATAGATAGATGTATTTGGAAGTCTATATCAAACACGGTTTGTGGTAGCTCCTTGAAACTTGACAAAATAAAGTAGTTCTAAGTTCTGTCTTTGTGGTTTGTTTCCTCTTGAAATAGGCACAAGCAAAGACTGCGTAAAACACATTCATTGGAAAGGTGTGCCAAGCTTCCAAAAAACTACTGGTTTTCTTTACACTCGGCAAATTTTTTTTTAATCCGACCTTGAGGATCTCTGTGGTAATGATCACTTCACTAAGTCCACTTAGCTGCCCAATATTCACTCTTCTAGGATGAAGCGTTCGTTACCAGTAACAGTTTGAGTTTTTAGGTTTCATTCTATTTCCTCCTATATAGATAGATGTGTTTGGAAGTCTAAATCAAACACGGTTTGTGCTAGCTCCTTGAAACTTGACAAAATAAATTAGTTCTAAGTTCTGTCTTTGTGGTTTGTTTCCTCTTGAAATAGCCACAAGCAAAGACTGCGTAAAACACATTCATTGGAAAGGTGTTCCAAGCTTCCAAAATACTACTGGTTTTCTGAATACTCGGCAAATTTTTTTTCATCCGACCTTGATGATCTCTGTGGTAATGATCAGTTCACTAAGTCCACTTAGCTGCCCAATTTTCAGTCTTCTAGGATGAAGCGTTCGTTACCAGTAACAGTTTGAATTTTTAGGTTTCACTCTATTTAATATTATACAGATAGATGTGTTTTTTAAGTCTAAAACAAACACGGTTTGTGCTAGCTCCTTGAAACTTGACAAAATAAAGTAGTTCTAAGTTCTGTCTTTGTGGTTTGTTTCCTCTTGAAATAGCCACAAGCAAAGACTGCGTAAAACACCTTCATTGGAAAGGTGTGCCAAGCTTCCAAAAAACTACTGGTTTTCTGAATACTCGGCAAAATATTTTTTCATCCGACCTTGATGATCTCTGTGGTAATGATCAGTTCACTAAGTCCACTTAGCTGCCCAATTTTCACTCTTCTAGGATGAAGCATTCGTTACCAGTAACAGTTTGAATTTTTAGGTTTCACTCTATTTCCTCCTATACACATCGATGTGTTTTTTAAGTCTAAATCAAACACGGTTTGTGCTAGCTCCTAGAAACTTGACAAAATAAAGTAGTTCTAAGTTCTGTCTTTGTGGTTTGTTTCCTCTTGAAATAGCCACAAGCAAACACTGCGTAAAACACATTCATTGGAAAGGTGTGCCAAGCTTCCAAAAAACTACTGGTTTTCTGAATGCTCGGCAAATTTTTTTTCATCCGACCTTGATGATCTCTGTGGTAATAATCAGTTCACTTAGTCCCCTTAGCTGCCCAATATTCACTCTTCTAGGATGAAGCTTTCGTTACCAGTAACAGTTTGAGTTTTTAGGTTTCACTCTATTTCCTCCTATATAGATAGATGTGTTTGGAAGTCTATATCAAACACGGTTTGTGCTAGCTCCTTGAAACTTGACAAAATAAAGTACTTCTAAGTTCTGTCTTTGTGGTTTGTTTCCTCTTGAAATAGGCACAAGCAAAGACTGCGTAAAACACCTTCATTGGAAAGGTGTGCCAAGCTTCCAAAAAACTACTGGTTTTCTGAATACTCGGCAAATTTTTTTTAATCCGACCTTGATGATCTCTGTGGTAATGATCAGTTCACTAAGTCCACTTGGCTGCCCAATTTTCACTCTTCTAGGATGAAGCATTCGTTACCAGTAACAGTTTGAATTTTTAGGTTTCACTCTATTTCCTCCTATACAGACAGATGTGTTTTTTAAGTCTACATCAAACACGGTTTGTGCTATCTCCTTGAAAATTGACAAAATAAATTAGTTCTAAGTTCTGTCTTTGTGGTTTGTTTCCTCTTCAAATAGCCACAAGCAAAGACTGCGTAAAACACATTCATTGGAAAGGTGTTCAAAGCTTCAAAAATACTACTGTTTTTCTGAATACTCGGCAAATTTTTTTTCATACGACCTTGATGATCTCTGTGGTAATGATCAGTTCACTAAGTCCACTTAGCTGCCCAATATTCACTCTTCCAGGATGAAGCGTTCGTTACCAGTAACAGTTTGAATTTTTAGGTGTCACTCTATTTCCTCCTATATAGATAGATGTGTTTGGAAGTCTAAATCAAACACGGTTTGTGCTAGCTCCTTGAAACTTGACAAAATAAAGTAGTTCTAAGTTCTGTCTTTGTGGTTTGTTTCCTCTTGAAATAGCCACAAGCAAAGACTGCGTAAAACACCTTCATTGGAAAGGTGTGCCAAGCTTCCAAAAAACTACTGGTTTTCTGAATACTCGGCAAATTTTTTTTCATCCGACCTTGATGATCTCTGTGGTAATGATCAGTTCACTTAGTCCACTTAGCTGCCCAATATTCACTCTTCTAGGATGAAGCTTTCGTTACCAGTAACAGTTTGAGTTTTTAGGTTTCACTCTATTTCCTCCTATATAGATAGATGTGTTTGGAAGTCTATATCAAACACGGTTTGTGCTAGCTCCTTGAAACTTGACAAAATAAAGTAGTTCTAAGTTCTGTCTTTGTGGTTTTTTTCCTCTTGAAATAGCCACAAGCAAAGACTGCGTAAAACACATTCATTGGAAAGGTGTGCCAAGCTTCCAAAAAACTACTGGTTTTCTGAATACTCGGCAAATTTTTTTTAATCCGACCCTGAGGATCTCTGTGGTAATGATCACTTCACTAAGTCCACTTAGCTGCCCAATATTCACTCTTCTAGGATGAAGCGTTCGTTACCAGTAACAGTTTGAGTTTTTAGGTTTCACTCTATTGCATCCTATATAGATAGATGTGTTTGGAAGTCTAAATCAAACACGGTTTGTGCTACCTCTTGAAACGTGACAAAATAAATTAGTTCTAAGTTCTGTCTTTGTGGTTTGTTTCCTCTTGAAATAGCCACAAGCAAAGACTGCGTAAAACACCTTCATTGGAAAGGTGTGCCAAGCTTCCAAAAAACTACTGGTTTTCTGAATACTCGGCAAATTTTTTTTCATCCGACCTTGATGATCTCTGTGGTAATGATCAGTTCACTTAGTCCACTTAGCTGCCCAATTTTCACTCTTCTAGGATGAAGCTTTCGTTACCAGTAACAGTTTGAGTTTTTAGGTTTCACTCTATTTCCTCCTATATAGATAGATGTATTTGGAAGTCTATATCAAACACGGTTTGTGGTAGCTCCTTGAAACTTGACAAAATAAAGTAGTTCTAAGTTCTGTCTTTGTGGTTTGTTTCCTCTTGAAATAGGCACAAGCAAAGACTGCGTAAAACACATTCATTGGAAAGGTGTGCCAAGCTTCCAAAAAACTACTGGTTTTCTTTACACTCGGCAAATTTTTTTTTAATCCGACCTTGAGGATCTCTGTGGTAATGATCACTTCACTAAGTCCACTTAGCTGCCCAATATTCACTCTTCTAGGATGAAGCGTTCGTTACCAGTAACAGTTTGAGTTTTTAGGTTTCATTCTATTTCCTCCTATATAGATAGATGTGTTTGGAAGTCTAAATCAAACACGGTTTGTGCTAGCTCCTTGAAACTTGACAAAATAAATTAGTTCTAAGTTCTGTCTTTGTGGTTTGTTTCCTCTTGAAATAGCCACAAGCAAAGACTGCGTAAAACACATTCATTGGAAAGGTGTTCCAAGCTTCCAAAATACTACTGGTTTTCTGAATACTCGGCAAATTTTTTTTCATCCGACCTTGATGATCTCTGTGGTAATGATCAGTTCACTAAGTCCACTTAGCTGCCCAATTTTCAGTCTTCTAGGATGAAGCGTTCATTACCAGTAACAGTTTGAATTTTTAGGTTTCACTCTATTTAATATTATACAGATAGATGTGTTTTTTAAGTCTAAAACAAACACGGTTTGTGCTAGCTCCTTGAAACTTGACAAAATAAAGTAGTTCTAAGTTCTGTCTTTGTGGTTTGTTTCCTCTTGAAATAGCCACAAGCAAAGACTGCGTAAAACACATTCATTGGAAAGGTGTTCCAAGCTTCCAAAATACTACTGGTTTTCTGAATACTCGGCAAATTTTTTTTCATCCGACCTTGATGATCTCTGTGGTAATGATCAGTTGACTTAGTCCACTTAGCTGCCCAATATTCACTCTTCTAGGATGAAGCTTTCGTTACCAGTAACAGTTTGAGTTTTTAGGTTTCACTCTATTTCCTCCTATATAGATAGATGTGTTTGGAAGTCTATATCAAACACGGTTTGTGCTAGCTCCTTGAAACTTGACAAAATAAAGTACTTCTATGTTCTGTCTTTGTGGTTTGTTTCCTCTTGAAATAGGCACAAGCAAAGACTGCGTAAAACACCTTCATTGGAAAGGTGTGCCAAGCTTCCAAAAAACTACTGGTTTTCTGAATACTCGGCAAATTTTTTTTAATCCGACCATGATGATCTCTGTGGTAATGATCAGTTCACTAAGTCCACTTGGCTGCCCAATTTTCACTCTTCTAGGATGAAGCATTCGTTACCAGTAACAGTTTGAATTTTTAGGTTTCACTCTATTTCCTCCTATACAGACAGATGTGTTTTTTAAGTCTAAATCAAACACGGTTTGTGCTAGCTCCTTGAAACTTGACAAAATAAATTAGTTCTAAGTTCTGTCTTTGTGGTTTGTTTCCTCTTCAAATAGCCACAAGCAAAGACTGCGTAAAACACATTCATTGGAAAGGTGTTCAAAGCTTGAAAAATACTACTGTTTTTCTGAATACTCGGAAAATTTTTTTTCATCCGACCTTGAAGATCTCTGTGGTAATGATCAGTTCACTAAGTCCACTTAGCTGCCCAGTTTTCACTCTTCTAGGATGAAGCGTTCGTTACCAGTAACAGTTTGAATTTTTAGGTTTCACTCTATTTCCTCCTATACAGATAGATGTGTTTTTTAAGTCTAAATCAAACACGGTTTGTGCTAGCTCCTTGAAACTTGACAAAATAAAGTAGTTCTAAGTTCTGTCTTTGTGGTTTGTTTCCCCTTGAAATAGCCACAAGCAAAGACTGCGTAAAACACCTTCATTGGAAAGGTGTGCCAAGATTCCAAAAAACTACTGGTTTTCTGAATACTCGGCAAATTTTTTTTCATCCGACCTTGATGATCTCTGTGGTAATGATCAGTTCACTAAGTCCACTTAGCTGCCCAATATTCACTCTTCCAGGATGAAGCGTTCGTTACCAGTAACAGTTTGAATTTTTAGGTGTCACTCTATTTCCTCCTATATAGATAGATGTGTTTGGAAGTCTAAATCAAACACGGTTTGTGCTTGCTCCTTGAAACTTGACAAAATAAAGTAGTTCTAAGTTCTGTCTTTGTGGTTTGTGTCCTCTTGAAATAGCCACAAGCAAAGACTGCGTAAAACACCTTCATTGGAAAGGTGTGCCAAGCTTCCAAAAAACTACTGGTTTTCTGAATACTCGGCAAATTTTTTTCCTCCGACCTTGATGATCTCTGTGGTAATGATCAGTTCACTTAATCCAATTAGCTGCCCAATATTCACTCTTCTAGGATGAAGCTTTCATTACCAGTAACAGTTTGAGTTTTTAGGTTTCACTCTATTTCCTCCTATATAGATAGATGTGTTTGGAAGTCTATATCAAACACGGTTTGTGCTAGCTCCTTGAAACTTGACAAAATAAAGTAGTGCTAAGTTCTGTCTTTGTGGTTTGTTTCCTCTTGAAATAGGCACAAGCAAAGACTGCGTAAAACACATTCATTGGAAAGGTGTGCCAAGCTTCAAAAAACTACTGGTTTTCTGAATACTCGGCAAATTTTTTTTAATCCGAACTTGAGAATCTCTGTGGTAATGATCACTTCACTAAGTCCACTTAGCTGCCCAATATTCACTCTTCTAGGATGAAGCGTTCGTTACCAGTAACAGTTTGAGTTTTTAGGTTTCACTCTATTTCCTCCTATATAGATAGATGTGTTTGGAAGTCTAAATCAAACACGGTTTGTGCTACTTCCTTGAAACTTGACAAAATAAATTAGTTCTAAGTTCTGTCTTTGTGGTTTGTTTCCTCTTGAAATAGCCACAAGCAAAGACTGCGTAAAACACCTTCATTGGAAAGGTGTGCCAAGCTTCCAAAAAACTACTGGTTTTCTGAATACTCGGCAAATTTTTTTTCATCCGACCTTGATGATCTCTGTGGTAATGATCAGTTCACTTAATCCACTTAGCTGCCCAATATTCACTCTTCTAGGATGAAGCTTTCGTTACCAGTAACAGTTTGAGTTTTTAGGTTTCACTCTATTTCCTCCTATATAGATAGATGTGTTTGGAAGTCTATATCAAACACGGTTTGTGGTAGCTCCTTGAAACTTGACAAAATAAAGTAGTTCTAAGTTCTGTCTTTGTGGTTTGTTTCCTCTTGAAATAGGCACAAGCAAAGACTGCGTAAAACACATTCATTGGAAAGGTGTGCCAAGCTTCCAAAAAACTACTGGTTTTCTTTACACTCAGCAAATTTTTTTTAATCCGACCTTGAGCATCTCTGTGGTAATGATCACTTCACTAAGTCCACTTAGCTGCCCAATATTCACTCTTCTAGGATGAAGCGTTCGAAACCAGTAACAGTTTGAATTTTTAGGTTTCACTCTATTTCCTCCTATACAGATAGATGTGTTTTTTAAGTCTAAAACAAACACGGTTTGTGCTAGCTCCTTGAAACTTGACAAAATAAAGTATTTCTAAGTTCTGTCTTTGTGGTTTGTTTCCTCTTGAAATAGCCACAAGCAAAGACTGCGTAAAACACATTCATTGGAAAGGTGTTCCAAGCTTCCAAAATACTACTGGTTTTCTGAATACTCGGCAAATTTTTTTTCATCCGACCTTGATGATCTCTGTGGTAATGATCAGTTGACTTAGTCCACTTAGCTGCCCAATATTCACTCTTCTAGGATTAAGCTTCCGTTACCAGTAACAGTTTGAGTTTTTAGGTTTCACTCTATTTCCTCCTATATAGATAGATGTGTTTGGAAGTCTATATCAAACACGGTTTGTGCTAGCTCCTTGAAACTTGACAAAATAAAGTAGTTCTAAGTTCTGTCTTTGTGGTTTGTTTCCTCTTGAAATAGGCACAAGCAAAGACTGCGTAAAACACCTTCATTGGAAAGGTGTGCCAAGCTTCCAAAAAACTACTGGTTTTCTGAATACTCGGCAAATTTTTTTTTATCCGACCTTGAGGATCTCTGTGGTAATGATGACTTCACTAAGTCCACTTAGCTGCCAAATATTCACTCTTCTAGGATGAAGCGTTCGTTACCAGTAACAGTTTGAGTTTTTAGGTTTCACTCTATTTCCTCCTAAATAGATAGATGTGTTTGGAAGTCTTAATCAAACACGGTTTGTGCTAGCTCCTTGAAACTTGACAAAATAAAGTTGTTCTAAGTTCTGCCTTTGTGGTTTGTTTCCTCTTGAAATAGCCACAAGCAAAGACTGCGTAAAACACATACATTGGAAAGGTGTTCCAAGCTTCCAAAATACTACTGGTTTTCTGAATACTCGGCAAATTTTTTTTCATCCGACTTTGATGATCTCTGTGGTAATGATCAGTTCACTAAGTCCACTTAGATGCCCAATTTTCACTCTTCTAGGATGAAGCGTTCGTTACCAGTAACAGTTTGAATTTTTAGGTTTCACTCTATTTCCTCCTATACAGATAGATGTGTTTTTTAAGTCTAAATCAAACACGGTTTGTGCTAGCTCCTTGAAACTGATCAGTTCACTAAGTCCACTGAGCTGCCCAATTTTCACTCTTCTAGGATGAAGCATTCGTTACCAGTAACAGTTTGAATTTTTAGGTTTCACTCTATTTCCTCCTATACAGATAGATGTGTTTTTTAAGTCTAAATCAAACACGGTTTGTGCTAGCTCCTTGAAACTTGACAAAATAAAGTAGTTCTAAGTTCTGTCTTTGTGGTTTGTTTCCTCTTGAAATAGGCACAAGCAAAGACTGCGTAAAACACATTCATTGGAAAGGTGTGCCAAGCTTCCAAAAAACTACTGGTTTTCTGAATACTCGGCAAATTTTTTTTAATCCGACCTTGATGATCTCTGTGTTAATGATCACTTCACTAAGTCCACTTAGCTGCCCAATATTCACTCTTCTAGGATGAAGCGTTCGTTACCAGTAACAGTTTGAGTTTTTAGGTTTCACTCTATTTCCTCCTATATAGATAGATGTGTTTGGAAGTCTAAATCAAACACGGTTTTTGCTAGCTCCTTGAAACTTGACAAAATAAAGTTGTTCTAAGTTCGGTCTTTGCGGTTTGTTTCCTCTTGAAATAGCCACAAGCAAAGACTGCGTAAAACACATTCATTGGAAAGGTGTTCCAAGCTTCCAAAATACTACTGGTTTTCTGAATACTAGGCAAATTTTTTTTCATCCGAACTTGATGATCTCTGTGGTAATGATCAGTTCACTTAATCCACTTAGCTGCCCAATATTCACTCTTCTAGGATGAAGCTTTCGTTACCAGTAACAGTTTGAGTTTTTAGGTTTCACTCTATTTCCTCCTATATAGATAGATGTGTTTGGAAGTCTATATCAAACACGGTTTGTGGTAGCTCCTTGAAACTTGACAAAATAAAGTAGTTCTAAGTTCTGTCTTTGTGGTTTGTTTCCTCTTGAAATAGGCACAAGCAAAGACTGCGTAAAACACCTTCATTGGAAAGGTGTGCCAAGCTTCCAAAAAACTACTGGTTTTCTTTACACTCAGCAAATTTTTTTTAATCCGACCTTGAGCATCTCTGTGGTAATGATCACTTCACTAAGTCCACTTAGCTGCCCAATATTCACTCTTCTAGGATGAAGCGTTCGTAACCAGTAACAGTTTGAATTTTTAGGTTTCACTCTATTTCCTCCTATACAGATAGATGTGTTTTTTAAGTCTAAAACAAACACGGTTTGTGCTAGCTCCTTGAAACTTGACAAAATAAAGTATTTCTAAGTTCTGTCTTTGTGGTTTGTTTCCTCTTGAAATAGCCACAAGCAAAGACTGCGTAAAACACATTCATTGGAAAGGTGTTCCAAGCTTCCAAAATACTACTGGTTTTCTGAATACTCGGCAAATTTTTTTTCATCCGACCTTGATGATCTCTGTGGTAATGATCAGTTGACTTAGTCCACTTAGCTGCCCAATATTCACTCTTCTAGGATTAAGCTTCCGTTACCAGTAACAGTTTGAGTTTTTAGGTTTCACTCTATTTCCTCCTATATAGATAGATGTGTTTGGAAGTCTATATCAAACACGGTTTGTGCTAGCTCCTTGAAACTTGACAAAATAAAGTAGTTCTAAGTTCTGTCTTTGTGGTTTGTTTCCTCTTGAAATAGGCACAAGCAAAGACTGCGTAAAACACCTTCATTGGAAAGGTGTGCCAAGCTTCCAAAAAACTACTGGTTTTCTGAATACTCGGCAAATTTTTTTTTATCCGACCTTGAGGATCTCTGTGGTAATGATGACTTCACTAAGTCCACTTAGCTGCCAAATATTCACTCTTCTAGGATGAAGCGTTCGTTACCAGTAACAGTTTGAGTTTTTAGGTTTCACTCTATTTCCTCCTATATAGATAGATGTGTTTGGAAGTCTAAATCAAACACGGTTTGTGCTAGCTCCTTGAAACTTGACAAAATAAAGTTGTTCTAAGTTCTGCCTTTGTGGTTTGTTTCCTCTTGAAATAGCCACAAGCAAAGACTGCGTAAAACACATACATTGGAAAGGTGTTCCAAGCTTCCAAAATACTACTGGTTTTCTGAATACTCGGCAAATTTTTTTTCATCCGACTTTGATGATCTCTGTGGTAATGATCAGTTCACTAAGTCCACTTAGATGCCCAATTTTCACTCTTCTAGGATGAAGCGTTCGTTACCAGTAACAGTTTGAATTTTTAGGTTTCACTCTATTTCCTCCTATACAGATAGATGTGTTTTTTAAGTCTAAATCAAACACGGTTTGTGCTAGCTCCTTGAAACTGATCAGTTCACTAAGTCCACTGAGCTGCCCAATTTTCACTCTTCTAGGATGAAGCATTCGTTACCAGTAACAGTTTGAATTTTTAGGTTTCACTCTATTTCCTCCTATACAGATAGATGTGTTTTTTAAGTCTAAATCAAACACGGTTTGTGCTAGCTCCTTGAAACTTGACAAAATAAAGTAGTTCTAAGTTCTGTCTTTGTGGTTTGTTTCCTCTTGAAATAGGCACAAGCAAAGACTGCGTAAAACACATTCATTGGAAAGGTGTGCCAAGCTTCCAAAAAACTACTGGTTTTCTGAATACTCGGCAAATTTTTTTTAATCCGACCTTGATGATCTCTGTGGTAATGATCACTTCACTAAGTCCACTTAGCTGCCCAATATTCACTCTTCTAGGATGAAGCGTTCGTTACCAGTAACAGTTTGAGTTTTTAGGTTTCACTCTATTTCCTCCTATATAGATAGATGTGTTTGGAAGTCTAAATCAAACACGGTTTTTGCTAGCTCCTTGAAACTTGACAAAATAAAGTTGTTCTAAGTTCGGTCTTTGCGGTTTGTTTCCTCTTGAAATAGCCACAAGCAAAGACTGCGTAAAACACATTCATTGGAAAGGTGTTCCAAGCTTCCAAAATACTACTGGTTTTCTGAATACTAGGCAAATTTTTTTTCATCCGAACTTGATGATCTCTGTGGTAATGATCAGTTCACTAAGTCCACTTGGCTGCCCAATTTTCACTCTTCTAGGATGAAGCGTTCGTTACCAGTAACAGTTTGAATTTTTAGGTTTCACTCTATTTCCTCCTATACAGACAGATGTGTTTTTTAAGTCTAAATCAAACACGGTTTGTGCTAGCTCCTTGAAACTTGACAAAATAAATTAGTTCTAAGTTCTGTCTTTGTGGTCTGTTTCCTCTTCAAATAGCCACAAGCAAAGACTGCATAAAACACCTTCATTGGAAAGGTGTGCCAAGCTTCCAAAAAACTACTGGTTTTCTGAATACTCGGCAAATTTTTTTTTTCCGACCTTGATGATCTCTGTGGTAATGATCAGTTCACTTAATCCACTTAGCTGCCCAATATTCACTCTTCTAGGATGAAGCTTTCGTTACCAGTAACAGTTTGAGTTTTTAGGTTTCACTCTATTTCCTCCTATATAGATAGATGTGTTTGGAAGTCTATATCAAACACGGTTTGTGGTAGCTCCTTGAAACTTGACAAAATAAAGTAGTTCTAAGTTCTGTCTTTGTGGTTTGTTTCCTCTTGAAATAGGCACAAGCAAAGACTGCGTAAAACACATTCATTGGAAAGGTGTGCCAAGCTTCCAAAAAACTACTGGTTTTCTTTACACTCAGCAAATTTTTTTTAATCCGACCTTGAGCATCTCTGTGGTAATGATCACTTCACTAAGTCCACTTAGCTGCCCAATATTCATGCTTCTAGGATGAAGCGTTCATTACCAGTAACAGTTTGAATTTTTAGGTTTCACTCTATTTCCTCCTATACAGATAGATGTGTTTTTTAAGTCTAAAACAAACACGGTTTGTGCTAGCTCCTTGAAACTTGACAAAATAAAGTATTTCTAAGTTCTGTCTTTGTGGTTTGTTTCCTCTTGAAATAGCCACAAGCAAAGACTGCGTAAAACACATTCATTGGAAAGGTGTTCCAAGCTTCCAAAATACTACTGGTTTTCTGAATACTCGGCAAATTTTTTTTCATCCGACCTTGATGATCTCTGTGGTAATGATCAGTTGACTTAGTCCACTTAGCTGCCCAATATTCACTCTTCTAGGATGAAGCTTCCGTTACCAGTAACAGTTTGAGTTTTTAGGTTTTACTCTATTTCCTCCTATATAGATAGATGTGTTTGGAAGTCTATAACAAACACGGTTTGTGCTAGCTCCTTGAAACTTGACAAAATAAAGTAGTTCTAAGTTCTGTCTTTGTGGTTTGTTTCCTCTTGAAATAGCCACAAGCAAAGACTGCGTAAAACACCTTCATTGGAAAGGTGTGCCAAGCTTCCAAAAAACTACTGGTTTTCTGAATACTCGGCAAATTTTTTTTATCCAACCTTGAGGATCTCTGTGGTAATGATGACTTCACTAAGTCCACTTAGCTGCCAAATATTCACTCTTCTAGGATGAAGCGTTCGTTACCAGTAACAGTTTGAGTTTTTAGGTTTCACTCTATTTCCTCCTATATAGATAGATGTGTTTGGAAGTCTAAATCAAACACGGTTTGTGCTAGCTCCTTGAAACTTGACAAAATAAAGTTGTTCTAAGTTCTGCCTTTGTGGTTTGTTTCCTCTTGAAATAGCCACAAGCAAAGACTGCGTAAAACACATACATTGGAAAGGTGTTCCAAGCTTCCAAAATACTACTGGTTTTCTGAATACTCGGCAAATTTTTTTTCATCCGACCTTGATGATCTCTGTGGTAATGATCAGTTCACTAAGTCCACTTAGCTGCCCAATTTTCACTCTTCTAGGATGAAGCGTTCGTTACCAGTAACAGTTTGAATTTTTAGGTTTCACACTATTTCCTCCTATACAGATAGATGTGTTTTTTAAGTCTAAATCAAACACGGTTTGTGCTAGCTCCTTGAAACTGATCAGTTCACTAAGTCCACTGAGCTGCCCAATTTTCACTCTTCTAGGATGAGGCGTTCGTTACCAGTAACAGTTTGAATTTTTAGGTTTCACTCTATTTCCTCCTATACAGATAGATGTGTTTTTTAAGTCTAAATCAAACACGGTTTGTGCTAGCTCCTTGAAACTTGACAAAATAAAGTAGTTCTAAGTTCTGTCTTTGTGGTTTGTTTCCTCTTGAAATAGGCACAAGCAAAGACTGCGTAAAACACATTCATTGGAAAGGTGTGCCAAGCTTCCAAAAAACTACTGGTTTTCTGAATACTCGGCAAATTTTTTTTCATCCGACCTTGATGATCTCTGTGGTAATGATCAGTTGACTTAGTCCAATTAGCTGCCCAATATTCACTCTTCTAGGATGAAGCGTTCGTTACCAGTAACAGTTTGAGTTTTTAGGTTTCACTCTATTTCCTCCTATATAGATAGATGTGTTTGGAAGTCTAAATCAAACACGGTTTTTGCTAGCTCCTTGAAACTTGACAAAATAAAGTTGTTCTAAGTTCGGTCTTTGCGGTTTGTTTCCTCTTGAAATAGCCACAAGCAAAGACTGCGTAAAACACATTAATTGGAAAGGTGTTCCAAGCTTCCAAAATACTACTGGTTTTCTGAATACTAGGCAAATTTTTTTTCATCCGACCTTGATGATCTCTGTGGTAATGATCAGTTCACTAAGTCCACTTGGCTGCCCAATTTTCACTCTTCTAGGATGAAGCGTTCGTTACCAGTAACAGTTTGAATTTTTAGGTTTCACTCTATTTCCTCCTATACAGACAGATGTGTTTTTTAAGTCGAAATCAACACGGTTTGTGCTAGCTCCTTGAAACTTGACAAAATAAATTAGTTCTAAGTTCTGTCTTTGTGGTTTGTTTCCTCTTCAAATAGCCACAAGCAAAGACTGTGTAAAACACCTTCATTGGAAAGGTGTGCAAAGCTTCCAAAAAACTACTTGTTTTCTGAATACTCAGCAAATTTTTTTTCATCCGACCTTGATGATTTCTGTGGTAATGATCAGTTCACTTAATCCACTTAGCTGCCCAATATTCACTCTTCAAGGTGAAGCTTTCGTTACCAGTAACAGTTTGAGTTTTTAGGTTTCACTCTATTTCCTCCTATATAGATAGATGTGTTTGGAAGTCTATATCAAACACGGTTTGTGGTAGCTCCTTGAAACTTGACAAAATAAAGTAGTTCTAAGTTCTGTCTTTGTGGTTTGTTTCCTCTTGAAATAGGCACAAGCAAAGACTGCGTAAAACACATTCATTGGAAAGGTGTGCCAAGCTTCCAAAAAACTACTGGTTTTCTTTACACTCAGCAAATTTTTTTTAATCCAACCTTGAGGATCTCTGTGGTAATGATCACTTCACTAAGTCCACTTAGCTGCCCAATATTCACTCTTCTAGGATGAAGCGTTCGTTACCAGTAACAGTTTGAATTTTTAGGTTTCACTCTATTTCCTCCTATACAGATAGATGTGTTTTTTAAGTCTAAATCAAACACGGTTTGTGCTAGCTCCTTGAAACTTGACAAAATAAAGTATTTCTACGTTCTGTCTTTATGGTTTGTTTCCTCTTGAAATAGCCACAAGCAAAGACTGCGTAAAACACATTCATTGGAAAGGTGTTCCAAGCTTCCAAAATACTACTGGTTTTCTGAATACTCGGCAAATTTTTTTTCATCCGACCTTGATGATCTCTGTGGTAATGATCAGTTGACTTAGTCCAATTAGCTGCCCAATATTCACTCTTCTAGGATGAAGCTTTCGTTACCAGTAACAGTTTGAGTTTTTAGGTTTCACTCTATTTCCTCCTATATAGATAAATGTGTTTGGAAGTCTATATCAAACACGGTTTGTGCTAGCTCCTTGAAACTTGACAAAATAAAGTAGTTCTAAGTTCTGTCTTTGTGGTTTGTTTCCTCTTGAAATAGGCACAAGCAAAGACTGCGTAAAACACCTTCATTGGAAAGGTGTGCCAAGCTTCCAAAAAACTACTGGTTTTCTGAATACTCGGCAAATTTTTTTTTATCCGACCTTGAGGATCTCTGTGGTAATGATGACTTCACTAAGTCCACTTAGCTGCCAAATATTCACTCTTCTAGGATGAAGCGTTCGTTACCAGTAACAGTTTGAGTTTTTAGGTTTCACTCTATTTCCTCCTATATAGATAAATGTGTTTGGAAGTCTAAATCAAACACGGTTTGTGCTAGCTCCTTGAAACTTGACAAAATAAAGTTGTTCTAAAGTTCTGCCTTTGTGGTTTGTTTCCTCTTGAAATAGCCACAAGCAAAGACTGCGTAAAACACATACATTGGAAAGGTGTTCCAAGCTTCCAAAATACTACTGGTTTTCTGAATACTCGGCAAATTTTTTTTCATCCGACTTTGATGATCTCTGTGGTAATGATCAGTTCACTAAGTCCACTTAGCTGCCCAATTTTCACTCTTCTAGGATGAAGCGTTCGTTACCAGTAACAGTTTGAATTTTTAGGTTTCACTCTATTTCCTCCTATACAGATAGATGTGTTTTTTAAGTCTAAATCAAACACGGTTTGTGCTAGCTCCTTGAAACTTGACAAAATAAAGTAGTTCTAAGTTCTGTCTTTGTGGTTTGTTTCCTCTTGAAATAGGCACAAGCAAAGACTGCGTAAAACACATTCATTGGAAAGGTGTGCCAAGCTTCCAAAAAACTACTGGTTTTCGGAATACTCGGCAAATTTTTTTTCATCCGACCTTCATGATCTCTGTGGTAATGATCAGTTCACTAAGTCCACTTAGCTGCCCAATTTTCACTCTTCTAGGATGAAGCGTTCGTTACCAGTAACAGTTTGAATTTTTAGGTTTCACTCTATTTCCTCCTATACAGACAGATGTGTTTTTTAAGTCTAAATCAAACACGGTTTGTGCTAGCTTTTTGAAACTTGACAAAATAAATTAGTTCTAAGTTCTGTCTTTGTGGTTTGTTTCCTCTTGAAATAGCCACAAGCAAACACTGCGTAAAACACATTCATTGGAAAGGTGTGCCAAGCTTCCAAAATACTACTGGTTTTCTGAATACTCGGCAAATTTTTTTTTATCCGACCTTGATGATCTCTGTGGTAATGATCAGTTCACTAAGTCCACTTAGCTGCCCAACTTTCACTCTTCTAGGATGAAGCGTTCGTTACCAGTAACAGTTTGAATTTTTAGGTTTCACTCTATTTCCTCCTATACAGATAGATGTGTTTTTTAAGTCTAAATCAAACACGGTTTGTGCTAGCTCCTTGAAACTTGACAAAATAAAGTAGTTCTAAGTTCTGTCTTTGTGGTTTGTTTCCTCTTGAAATAGCCACAAGCAACGACTGCGTAAAACACCTTCATTGGAAAGGTGTGCCAAGCTTAAAAAAAATTACTGGTTTTCTGAATACTCGGCAAATTTTTTTTCATCCGACCTTGATGATCTCTGTGGTAATGATCAGTTCACTAGGTCCACTTAGCTGCCCAATATTCACTCTTCTAGGATGAAGCTTTCGTTACCAGTAACAGTTTGAGGTTTTAGGTTTCACTCAATTTCCTCCTATATAGATAGATGTTTTTGGAAGTCTATATCAAACACGGTTTGTGCAGCTCCTTGAATCGTGACAAAATAAAGGAGTTCTAAATTCTGTCTTTGTGGTTTGTTTCCTCTTGAAATAGGCACAAGCAAAGACTGCGTAAAACACATTCATTGGAAAGGTGTGCCAAGCTTCCAAAAAACTACTGGTTTTCTGAATACTCGGCAATTTTTTTTTAATCCGACCTTGAGGATCTCTGTGGTAATGATCACTTCACTAAGTCCACTTAGCTGCCCAATATTCACTCTTCTAGGATGAAGCGTTCGTTACCAGTAACAGTTTGAGTTTTTAGGTTTCACTCTATTTCCTCCTATATAGATAGATGTGTTTGGAAGTCTAAATCAAACACGGTTTGTGCTAGCTCCTTGAAACTTGACAAAATAAATTAGTTCTAAGTTCTGTCTTTGTGGTTTGTTTCCTCTTGAAATAGCCACAAGCAAAGACTGCGTAAAACACCTTCATTGGAAAGGTGTGCCAAGCTTCCAAAAAACTACTGGTTTTCTGAATACTCGGCAAATTTTTTTTCATCCGACCTTGATGATCTCTGTGGTAATGATCAGTTCACTTAGTCCACTTAGCTGCCCAATATTCACTCTTCTAGGATGAAGCTCTCGTTACCAGTAACAGTTTGAGTTTTTAGGTTTCACTCTATTTCCTCCTATATAGATAGATGTGTTTGGAAGTCTATATCAAACACGGTTTGTGCTAGCTCCTTGAAACTTGACAAAATAAAGTAGTTCTAAGTTCTGTCTTTGTGGTTTGTTTCCTCTTGAAATAGGCACAAGCAAAGACTGTGTAAAACACATTCATTGGAAAGGTGTGCCAAGCTTCCAAAAAACTACTGGTTTTCTGAATACTCGGCAAATTTTTTTTCATCCGACCTTGATGATCTCTGTGGTAATGATCAGTTCACTAAGTCCACTTAGCTGCCCAATTTTCACTCTTCTAGGATGAAGCATTCGATACCAGTAACAGTTTGAATTTTTAGGTTTCACTCTATTTCCTCTATACAGATAGATGTGTTTTTTAAGTCTAAATCAAACACGGTTTGTGCTAGTTCCTTGAAACTTGACAAAATAAAGGAGTTCTAAGTTCTGTCTTTGTGGTTTGTTTCCTCTTGAAATAGCCTCAAGCAAGGACTGCGTAAAACACCTTCATTGGAAAGGTGTGCCAAGCTTCCAAAAAACTACTGGTTTTCTGAATACTCGGCAAATTTTTTTTCATCCGAACTTGATGATCTCTGTGGTAATGATCAGTTCACTTAGTCCACTTAGCTGCCCAATATTCACTCTTCTAGGATGAAGCTTACGTTACCAGTAACAGTTTGAGTTTTTAGGTTTCACTCTATTTCCTCCTATACAGATAGATGTGTTTGGAAGTCTATATCAAACATGGTTTGTGGTAGCTCCTTGAAACTCGACAAAATAAAGTAGTTCTAAGTTCTGTCTTTGTGGTTTGTTTCCTCTTGAAATAGGCACAAGCAAAGACTGCGTAAAACACCTTCATTGGAAAGGTGTGCCAAGCTTCCAAAAAACTACTGGTTTTCTTTAGACTCGGCAAATTTTTTTTAATCCGACCTTGAGGATCTCTGTGGTAATGATCACTTCACTAAGTCCACTTAGCTGCCCAATATTCACTCTTCTAGGATGAAGCGTTCGTTACCAGTAACAGTTTGAGTTTTTAGGTTTCATTCTATTTCCTCCTATATAGATAGATGTGTTTGGAAGTCTAAATCAAACACGGTTTGTGCTAGCTCCTTGAAACTTGACAAAATAAATTAGTTCTAAGTTCTGTCTTTGTGGTTTGTTTCCTCTTGAAATAGCCACAAGCAAAGACTGCGTAAAACACATTCATTGGAAAGGTGTTCCAAGCTTCCAAAATACTACTGGTTTTCTGAATACTCGGCAAATTTTTTTTCATCCGACCTTGATGATCTCTGTGGTAATGATCAGTTCACTAAGTCCACTTGGCTGCCCAATTTTCACTCTTTTAGGATGAAGCGTTCGTTACCAGTAACAGTTTGAATTTTTAGGTTTCACTCTATTTCCTCTTATACAGACAGATGTGTTTTTTAAGTCTAAATCAAACACGGTTTGTGCTAGCTCCTTGAAACTTGACAAAATAAAGTAGTTCTAAGTTCTGTCTTTGTGGTTTGTTTTTCCTTGAAATAGCCACCAGCAAAGACTGCGTAAAACACCTTCATTGGAAAGGTGTGCCAAGCTTCCAAAAAACTACTGGATTTCTGAATACTCGGCAAATTTTTTTTCATCCGACCTTGATGATCTCTGTGGTAATGATCAGTTCACTAAGTCAACTTAGCTGCCCAATTTTCACTCTTCTAGGTTGAAGCGTTCGTTACCAGTAACAGTTTGAATTTTTAGGTTTCACTCTATTTCCTCCTATACAGATAGATGTGTTTTTTAAGGCTAAATCAAACACGGTTTGTGCTAGCTCCTTGAAACTTGACAAAATAAAGTAGTTCTAAGTTCTGTGTTTGTGGTTTGTTTCCTCTTGAAATAGCCACAAGCAAAGACTGCGTAAAACACCTTCATTGGAAAGGTGTGCCAAGCTTCGAAAAAACTACTGGTTTTCTGAATACTCGGCAACTTTTTTTTCATCCGACCTTGATGATCTCTGCGGTAATGATCAGTTCACATAGTCCACTTAGCTGCCCAATATTCACTCTTCTAGGATGAAGCTTTCGTTACCAATAACAGTTTGAGTTTTTAGGTTTCACTCAATTTCCTCCTATATAGACAGATGTGTTTGGAAGTCTAAATCAAACACGGTTTGTGCTACCTCCTTGAAACTTGACAAAATAAATTAGTTCTAAGTTCTGTCTTTGTGGTTTGTTTCCTCTTGAAATAGCCACAAGCAAAGACTGCGTAAAACACCTTCATTGGAAAGGTGTGCCAAGCTTCCAAAAAACTACTGGTTTTCTGAATACTCGGCAAATTTTTTTTCATCCGACCTTGATGATCTCTGTGGTAATGATCAGTTCACTTAGTCCACTTAGCTGCCCAATATTCACTCTTCTAGGATGAAGCTTTCGTTACCAGTAACAGTTTGAGTTTTTAGGTTTCACTCTATTTCCTCCTATATAGATAGATGTGTTTGGAAGTCTAAATCAAACACGGTTTGTGCTACCTCCTTGAAACTTGACAAAATAAATTAGTTCTAAGTTCTGTCTTTGTGGTTTGTTTCCTCTTGAAATAGCCACAAGCAAAGACTGCGTAAAACACCTTCATTGGAAAGGTGTGCCAAGCTTCCAAAAAACTACTGGTTTTCTTTACACTCGGCAAATTTTTTTTAATCCGACCTTGAGGATCTCTGTGGTAATGATCACTTCACTAAGTCCACTTAGCTGCCCAATATTCACTCTTCTACGATGAAGCGTTCGTTACCAGTAACAGTTTGAGTTTAGGTTTCATTCTATTTCCTCCTATATAGATAGATGTGTTTGGAAGTCTAAATCAAACAGGGTTTGTGCTACCTCCTTGAAACTTGACAAAATAAAGTAGTTCTAAGTTTAGTCTTTGTGGTTTGTTTCCTCCTGAAATAGCCACAAGCAAACACGGCGTAAAACACATTCATTGGAAAGGTGTTCCAAGCTTCCAAAATACTACTTGTTTTCTGAATACTCGGCAAATTTTTTTTCATCCGACCTTGATGATCTCTGTGGTAATGATCAGTTCACTAAGTCCACTTAGCTGCCCAATTTTCAGTCTTCTAGGATGAAGCGTTCGTTACCAGTAACAGTTTGAATTTTTAGGTTTCACTCTATTTCCTCCTATACAGATAGATGTGTTTTTTAAGTCTAAAACAAACACGGTTTGTGCTAGCTCCTTGAAACTTGACAAAATAAAGTAGTTCTAAGTTCTGTCTTTGTGGTTTGTTTCCTCTTGAAATAGCCACAAGCAAAGACTGCGTAAAACACCTTCATTGGAAAGGTGTTCCAAGCTTCCAAAATACTACTGGTTTTCTGAATACTCGGCAAATTTTTTTTCATCCGACCTTGATAATCTCTGTGGTAATGATCAGTTGACTTAGTCCACTTAGCTGCCCAATATTCACTCTTCTAGGATGAAGCTTCCGTTACCAGTAACAGTTTGAGTTTTTAGGTTTCACTCTATTTCCTCCTATATAGATAGATGTGTTTGGAAGCCTATATCAAACACGGTTTGTGCTAGCTCCTTGAAACTTGACAAAATAAAGGAGTTCTAAATTCTGTCTTTGTGGTTTGTTTCCTCTTGAAATAGGCACAAGCAAAGACTGCGTAAAACACCTTCATTGGAAAGGTGTGCCAAGCTTCCAAAAAACTACTGGTTTTCTGAATACTCGGCAAATTTTTTTTTATCCGACCTTGAGGATCTCTGTGGTAATGATCACTTCACTAAGTCCACTTAGCTGCCCAATATTCACTCTTCTAGGATGAAGCGTTCGTTACCAGTAACAGTTTGAGTTTTTAGGTTTCACTCTATTTCCTCCTATATAGATAGATGTGTTTGGAAGTCTAAATCAAACACGGTTTGTGCTAGCTCCTTGAAACTTGACAAAATAATGTTGTTCTAAGTTCTGCCTTTGTGGTTTGTTTCCTCTTGAAATAGCCACAAGCAAAGACTGCGTAAAACACATACATTGGAAAGGTGTTCCAAGCTTCCAAAATACTACTGGTTTTCTGAATACTCGGCAAATTTTTTTTCATCCGAACTTGATGATCTCTGTGGTAATGATCAGTTCACTAAGTCCACTTAGCTGCCCAATTTTCACTCTTCTAGGATGAAGCGTTCGTTACCAGTAACAGTTTGAATTTTTAGTTTTCACTCTATTTCCTCCTATACAGATAGATGTGTTTTTTAAATCTAAATCATACACGGTTTGTGCTAGCTCCTTGAAACTGATCAGTTCACTAAGTCCACTGAGCTGCCCAATTTTCACTCTTCTAGGATGAAGCGTTCGTTACCAGTAACAGTTTGAATTTTTAGGTTTCACTCTATTTCCTCCTGTACAGATAGATGTGTTTTTTAAGTCTAAATCAAACACGGTTTGTGCTAGCTCCTTGAAACTTGACAAAATTAAGTAGTTCTAAGTTTTGCCATTGTGGCTTGTTTCCTCTTGAAATAGCCACAAGCAAAGACTGCGTAAAACACATTCATTGGAAAGGTGTTCCAAGTTTCCAAAATACTACTGGTTTTCTGAATACTCGGCAAATTTTTTTTCATCCGACCTTGATGATCTCTGTGGTAATGATCAGTTCACTAAGTCCACTTAGCTGCCCAATTTTCACTCTCCTAGGATGAAGCGTTCGATACCAGTAACAGTTTGAATTTTTAGGTTTCCCTCTATTTCCTCTATACAGATAGATGTGTTTTTTAAGTCTGAATCAAACACGGTTTGTGCTAGTTCCTTGAAACTTCACAAAATAAAGGAGTTCTAAGTTCTGTCTTTGTGGTTTGTTTCCTCTTGAAATAGCCACAAGCAAAGACTGCGTAAAACACCTTCATTGGAAAGGTGTGCCAAGCTTCCAAAAAACTACTGGTTTTCTGAATACTCGGCAAATTTTGTTTCATCCGAACTTGATGATCTCTGTGGTAATGATCACTTCACTAAGTCCACTTAGCTGCCCAATATTCACTCTTCTAGGATGAAGCGTTCGTTACCAGTAACAGTTTGAGTTTTTAGGTTTCACTATATTTCCTCCTATACATAGATGTGTTTGGAAGTCTAAATCAAACACGGTTTGTGCTAGCTCCTTGAAACTTGACAAAATAAAGTTGTTCTAAGTTCTGTCTTTGTGGTTTGTTTCCTCTTGAAATAGCCACAAGCAAAGACTGCGTAAAACACATTCATTGGAAAGGTGTTCCAAGCTTCCAAAATACTACTGGTTTTCTGAAAACTCGGCAAAATTTTTTTCATCCGACCTTGATGATCTCTGTGGTAAGGTTCAGTTCAGTAAGTCCACATAGCTGCCCAATTTTCACTCTTCTAGGATGAGGCGTTCGTTACCAGTAACAGTTTGAATTTTTAGGTTTCACTCTATTTCCTCCTATACAGATAGATGTGTTTTTTAAGTCTAAATCAAACACGGTTTGTGCTAGCTCCTTGAAACTTGACAAAAAAAATTAGTTCTAAGTTCTGTCTTTGTGGTTTGTTTCCTCTTGAAATAGCCACAAGCAAAGACTGCGTAAAACACATTCATTGGAAAGGTGTTCCAAGCTTCCAAAATACTACTGGTTTTCTGAATACTTGGCAAATTTTTTTTCATCCGACCTTGATGATCTCTGTGGTAATGATCAGTTCACTAAGTCCACTTAGCTGCCCAATTTTCACTCTTCTAGGATGAAGCGTTCGTTACCAGTAACAGTTTGAATTTTTAGGTTTCACTCTATTTCCTCCTATACAGATAGCTGTGTTTTTTAAGGCTAAATCAAACACGGTTTGTGCTAGCTCCTTGAAACTTGACAAAATAAAGTAGTTCTAAGTTCTGTGTTTGTGGTTTGTTTCCTCTTGAAATAGCCACAAGCAAAGACTGCGTAAAACACCTTCATTGGAAAGGTGTGCCAAGCTTCCAAAAACTACTGGTTTTCTGAATACTCGGCAACTTTTTTTTCATCCGACCTTGATGATCTCTGTGGTAATGATCAGTTCACATAGTCCACTTAGCTGCCCAATATTCACTCTTCTAGGATGAAGCTTTCGTTACCAATAACAGTTTGAGTTTTTAGGTTTCACTCAATTTCCTCCTATATAGATAGATGTGTTTTGGAAGTCTAAATCAAACACGGTTTGTGCTACCTCCTTGAAACTTGACAAAATAAATTAGTTCTAAGTTCTGTCTTTGTGGTTTGTTTCCTCTTGAAATAGCCACAAGCAAAGACTGCGTAAAACACCTTCATTGGAAAGGTGTGCCAAGCTTCCAAAAACTACTGGTTTTCTGAATACTCGGCAAATTTTTTTTCATCCGACCTTGATGATCTCTGTGGTAATGATCAGTTCACTTAGTCCACTTAGCTGCCCAATATTCACTCTTCTAGGATGAAGCTTTCGTTACCAGTAACAGTTTGAGTTTTTAGGTTTCACTCTATTTCCTCCTATATAGATAGATGTGTTTGGAAGTCTATATCAAACACGGTTTGTGGTAGCTCCTTGAAACTTGACAAAATAAAGGAGTTCTAAGTTCTGTCTTTGTGGTTTGTTTCCTCTTGAAATAGCCACAAGCAAAGACTGCGTAAAACACATTCATTGGAAAGGTGTGCCAAGCTTCCAAAAAACTACTGGTTTTCTTTACACTCGGCAAATTTTTTTTAATCCGACCTTGAGGATCTCTGTGGTAATGATCACTTCACTAAGTCCACTTAGCTGCCCAATATTCACTCTTCTACGATGAAGCGTTCGTTACCAGTAACAGTTTGAGTTTTTAGGTTTCATTCTATTTCCTCCTATATAGATAGATGTGTTTGGAAGTCTAAATCAAACACGGTTTGTGCTACCTCCTTGAAACTTGACAAAATAAAGTAGTTCTAAGTTTTTTCTTTGTGGTTTGTTTCCTCCTGAAATAGCCACAAGCAAACACGGCGTAAAACACATTCATTGGAAAGGTGTTCCAAGCTTCCAAAATACTACTTGTTTTCTGAATACTCGGCAAATTTTTTTTCATCCGACCTTGATGATCTCTGTGGTAATGATCAGTTCACTAAGTCCACTTAGCTGCCCAATTTTCAGTCTTCTAGGATGAAGCGTTCGTTACCAGTAACAGTTTGAATTTTTAGGTTTCACTCTATTTCCTCCTATACAGATAGATGTGTTTTTTAAGTCTAAAACAAACACGGTTTGTGCTAGCTCCTTGAAACTTGACAAAATAAAGTAGTTCTAAGTTCTGTCTTTGTGGTTTGTTTCCTCTTGAAATAGCCACAAGCAAAGACTGCGTAAAACACATTCATTGGAAAGGTGTTCCAAGCTTCCAAAATACTACTGGTTTTCTGAATACTCGGCAAATTTTTTTTCATCCGACCTTGATAATCTCTGTGGTAATGATCAGTTGACTTAGTCCACTTAGCTGCCCAATATTCACTCTTCTAGGATGAAGCGTTCGTTACCAGTAACAGTTTGAGTTTTTAGGTTTCACTCTATTTCCTCCTATATAGATAGATGTGTTTGGAAGCCTATATCAAACACGGTTTGTGCTAGCTCCTTGAAACTTGACAAAATAAAGTAGTTCTAAGTTCTGTCTTTGTGGTTTGTTTCCTCTTGAAATAGGCACAAGCAAAGACTGCGTAAAACACATTCATTGGAAAGGTGTGCCAAGCTTCCAAAAAACTACTGGTTTTCTGAATACTCGGCAAATTTTTTTTATCCGACCTTGAGGATCTCTGTGGTAATGATCACTTCACTAAGTCCACTTAGCTGCCCAATATTCACTCTTCTAGGATGAAGCGTTCGTTACCAGTAACAGTTTGAGTTTTTAGGTTTCACTCTATTTCCTCCTATATAGATAGATGTGTTTGGAAGTCTAAATCAAACACGGTTTGTGCTAGCTCCTTGAAACTTGACAAAATAATGTTGTTCTAAGTTCTGCCTTTGTGGTTTGTTTCCTCTTGAAATAGCCACAAGCAAAGACTGCGTAAAACACATACATTGGAAAGGTGTTCCAAGCTTCCAAAATACTACTGGTTTTCTGAATACTCGGCAAATATTTTTTCATCCGAACTTGATGATCTCTGTGGTAATGATCAGTTCACTAAGTCCACTGAGCTGCCCAATTTTCACTCTTCTAGGATGAAGCGTTCGTTACCAGTAACAGTTTGAATTTTTAGGTTTCACTCTATTTCCTCCTATACAGATAGATGTGTTTTTTAAGTCTAAATCAAACACGGTTTGTGCTAGCTCCTTGAAACTTGACAAAATTAAGTAGTTCTAAGTATTGCCATTGTGGCTTGTTTCCTCTTGAAATAGCCACAAGCAAAGACTGCGTAAAACACATTCATTGGAAAGGTGTTCCAAGTTTCCAAAATACTACTGGTTTTCTGAATACTCGGCAAATTTTTTTTCATCCGACCTTGATGATCTCTGTGGTAATGATCAGTTCACTAAGTCCACTTAGCTGCCCAATTTTCACTCTTCTAGGATGAAGCGTTCGATACCAGTAACAGTTTGAATTTTTAGGTTTCCCTCTATTTCCTCTATACAGATAGATGTGTTTTTTAAGTCTGAATCAAACACGGTTTGTGCTAGTTCCTTGAAACTTGACAAAATAAAGGAGTTCTAAGTTCTGTCTTTGTGGTTTGTTTCCTCTTGAAATAGCCACAAGCAAAGACTGCGTAAAACACCTTCATTGGAAAGGTGTGCCAAGCTTCCAAAAAACTACTGGTTTTCTGAATACTCGGCAAATTTTGTTTCATCCGAACTTGATGATCTCTGTGGTAATGATCACTTCACTAAGTCCACTTAGCTGCCCAATATTCACTCTTCCAGGATGAAGCGTTCGTTACCAGTAACAGTTTGAATTTTTAGGTGTCACTCTATTTCCTCCTATATAGATAGATGTGTTTGGAAGTCTAAATCAAATACGGTTTGTGCTAGCTCCTTGAAACTCGACAAAATAAAGTAGTTCTAAGTTCTGTCTTTGTGGTTTGTTTCCTCTTGAAATAGCCACAAGCAAAGACTGCGTAAAACACCTTCATTGGAAAGGTGTGCCAAGCTTCCAAAAAACTACTGGTTTTCTGAATACTCGGCAAATTTTTTTTAATCCGACCTTGAGGATCTCTGTGGTAATGATCACTTCACTAAGTCCACTTAGCTGCCCAATATTCACTCTTCTACGATGAAGCGTTCGTTACCAGTAACAGTTTGAGTTTTTAGGTTTCACTCTATTTCCTCCTATACAGATAGATGTGTTTTTTAAGTCTAAAACAAACACGGTTTGTGCTAGCTCCTTGAAACTTGACAAAATAAAGTAGTTCTAAGTTCTGTCTTTGTGGTTTGTTTCCTCTTGAAATAGCCACAAGCAAAGACTGCGTAAAACACATTCATTGGAAAGGTGTTCCAAGCTTCCAAAATACTACTGGTTTTCTGAATACTCGGCAAATTTTTTTTCATCCGACCTTGATAATCTCTGTGGTAATGATCAGTTGACTTAGTCCACTTAGCTGCCCAATATTCACTCTTCTAGGATGAAGCTTCCGTTACCAGTAACAGTTTGAGTTTTTAGGTTTCACTCTATTTCCTCCTATATAGATAGATGTGTTTGGAAGCCTATATCAAACACGGTTTGTGCTAGCTCCTTGAAACTTCACAAAATAAAGGAGTTCTAAGTTCTGTCTTTGTGGTTTGTTTCCTCTTGAAATAGGCACAAGCAAAGACTGCGTAAAACACCTTCATTGGAAAGGTGTGCCAAGCTTCCAAAAAACTACTGGTTTTCTGAATACTCGGCAAATTTTTTTTTATCCGACCTTGAGGATCTCTGTGGTAATGATCACTTCACTAAGTCCACTTAGCTGCCCAATATTCACTCTTCTAGGATGAAGCGTTCGTTACCAGTAACAGTTTGAGTTTTTAGGTTTCACTCTATTTCCTCCTATATAGATAGATGTGTTTGGAAGTCTAAATCAAACACGGTTTGTGCTAGCTCCTTGAAACTTGACAAAATAATGTTGTTCTAAGTTCTGCCTTTGTGGTTTGTTTCCTCTTGAAATAGCCACAAGCAAAGACTGCGTAAAACACATACATTGGAAAGGTGTTCCAAGCTTCCAAAATACTACTGGTTTTCTGAATACTCGGCAAATTTTTTTTCATCCGAACTTGATGATCTCTGTGGTAATGATCAGTTCACTAAGTCCACTGAGCTGCCCAATTTTCACTCTTCTAGGATGAAGCGTTCGTTACCAGTAACAGTTTGAATTTTTAGGTTTCACTCTATTTCCTCCTATACAGATAGATGTGTTTTTTAAGTCTAAATCAAACACGGTTTGTGCTAGCTCCTTGAAACTTGACAAAATTAAGTAGTTCTAAGTTTTGCCATGGTGGCTTGTTTCCTCTTGAAATAGCCACAAGCAAAGACTGCGTAAAACACATTCATTGGAAAGGTGTTCCAAGTTTCCAAAATACTACTGGTTTTCTGAATACTCGGCAAATTTTTTTTCATCCGACCTTGATGATCTCTGTGGTAATGATCAGTTCACTAAGTCCACTTAGCTGCCCAATTTTCACTCTTCTAGGATGAAGCGTTCGATACCAGTAACAGTTTGAATTTTTAGGTTTCCCTCTATTTCCTCTATACAGATAGATGTGTTTTTTAAGTCTGAATCAAACACGGTTTGTGCTAGTTCCTTGAAACTTGACAAAATAAAGGAGTTCTAAGTTCTGTCTTTGTGGTTTGTTTCCTCTTGAAATAGCCACAAGCAAAGACTGCGTAAAACACCTTCATTGGAAAGGTGTGCCAAGCTTCCAAAAAACTACTGGTTTTCTGAATACTCGGCAAATTTTGTTTCATCCGAACTTGATGATCTCTGTGGTAATGATCACTTCACTAAGTCCACTTAGCTGCCCAATATTCACTCTTCTAGGATGAAGCGTTCGTTACCAGTAACAGTTTGAGTTTTTAGGTTTCACTATATTTCCTCCTATAGATAGATGTGTTTGGAAGTCTAAATCAAACACGGTTTGTGCTAGCTCCTTGAAACTTGACAAAATAAAGTTGTTCTAAGTTCTGTCTTTGTGGTTTGTTTCCTCTTGAAATAGCCCACAAGCAAAGACTGTGTAAAACACATTCATTGGAAAGGTGTTCCAAGCTTCCAAAAAACTACTGGTTTTCTGAATACTCGGCAAATTTTTTTTCATCCGACCTTGATGATCTCTGTGGTAATGATCAGTTCACTAAGTCCACTTAGCTGCCCAATATTCACTCTTCCAGGATGAAGCGTTCGTTACCAGTAACAGTTTGAATTTTTAGGTGTCACTCTATTTCCTCCTATATAGATAGATGTGTTTGGAAGTCTAAATCAAATACGGTTTGTGCTAGCTCCTTGAAACTTGACAAAATAAAGTAGTTCTAAGTTCTGTCTTTGTGGTTTGTTTCCTCTTGAAATAGCCACAAGCAAAGACTGTGTAAAACACATTCATTGGAAAGGTGTTCCAAGCTTCCAAAAACTACTGGTTTTCTGAATACTCGGCAAATTTTTTTTCATCCGACCTTGATGATCTCTGTGGTAATGATCAGTTCACTAAGTCCACTTAGCTGCCCAATATTCACTCTTCCAGGATGAAGCGTTCGTTACCAGTAACAGTTTGAATTTTTAGGTGTCACTCTATTTCCTCCTATATAGATAGATGTGTTTGGAAGTCTAAATCAAATACGGTTTGTGCTAGCTCCTTGAAACTTGACAAAATGAAGTAGTTCTAAGTTCTGTCTTTGTGGTTTGTTTCCTCTTGAAATAGCCACAAGCAAAGACTGCGTAAAACACCTTCATTGGAAAGGTGTGCCAAGCTTCCAAAAAACTACTGGTTTTCTGAATACTCGGCAAATTTTTTTAATCCGACCTTGAGGATCTCTGTGGTAATGATCACTTCACTAAGTCCACTTAGCTGCCCAATATTCACTCTTCTACGATGAAGCGTTCGTTACCAGTAACAGTTTGAGTTTTTAGGTTTCACTCTATTTCCTCCTATATAGATAGATGTGTTTGGAAGTCTAAATCAAACACGGTTTGTGCTAGCTCCTTGAAACTTGACAAAATAAATTAGTTCTAAGTTCTGTCTTTGTGGTTTGTTTCCTCTTGATATAGCCACAAGCAAAGACTGCGTAAAAACACCTTCATTGGAAAGGTGTGCCAAGCTTCCAAAAAACTACTGGTTTTCTGAATACTCGGCAAATTTTTTTTCATCCGACCTTGATGATCTCTGTGGTAATGATCAGTTCACTAAGTCCACTTAGCTGCCCAATATTCACTCTTCCAGGATGAAGCGTTCGTTACCAGTAACAGTTTGAATTTTTAGGTGTCACTCTATTTCCTCCTATATAGATAGATGTGTTTGGAAGTCTAAATCAAACACGGTTTGTGCTAGCTCCTTGAAACTTGACAAAATAAAGTAGTTCTAAGTTCTGTCTTTGTGGTTTGTTTCCTCTTGAAATAGCCACAAGCAAAGACTGCGTAAAACACCTTCATTGGAAAGGTGTGCCAAGCTTCCAAAAAACTACTGGTTTTCTGAATACTCGGCAAATTTTTTTTCATCCGACCTTGATGATCTCTGTGGTAATGATCAGTTCACTTAGTCCACTTAGCTGCCCAATATTCACTCTTCTAGGATGAAGCTTTCGTTACCAGTAACAGTTTGAGTTTTTAGGTTTCACTCTATTTCCTCCTATATAGATAGATGTGTTTGGAAGTCTATATCAAACACGGTTTGTGCTAGCTCCTTGAAACTTGACAAAATAAAGTAGTTCTAAGTTCTGTCTTTGTGGTTTGTTTCCTCTTGAAATAGGCACAAGCAAAGACTGCGTAAAACACCTTCATTGGAAAGGTGTGCCAAGCTTCCAAAAAACTACTGGTTTTCTGAATACTCGGCAAATTTTTTTTCATCCGACCTTGATGATCTCTGTGGTAATGATCAGTTCACTTAGTCCACATAGCTGCCCAATATTCACTCTTCTAGGATGAAGCTTTCGTTACCAGTAACAGTTTGAGTTTTAGGTTTCACTCCATTTCCTCCTATATAGATAGATGTGTTTGGAAGTCTATATCAAACACGGTTTGTGCTAGCTCCTTGAAACTTGACAAAATAAAGTAGTTCTAAGTTCTGCCTTTGTGGTTTGTTTCCTCTTGAAATAGGCATAAGCAAAGACTGCGTAAAACACATTCATTGGAAAGGTGTGCCAAGCTTTCAAAAAACTACTGGTTTTCTGAATACTCGGCAAATTTTTTTCATCCGACCTTGATGATCTCTGTGGTAATGATCAGTTCCACTAAGTCCACTTAGCTGCCCAATTTTCACTCTTCTAGGATGAAGCGTTCGTTACCAGTAACAGTTTGAATTTTTAGGTTTCACTCTATTTCCTCCTATACAGATAGATATGTTTTTTAAGTCTAAATCAAACACGGTTTGTGCTAGCTCCTTGAAACTTGACAAAATAAAGTAGTTCTAAGTTCTGTCTTTGTGGTTTGTTTCCCTTGAAATAGCCACAAGCAAAGACTGCGTAAAACACCTTCATTGGAAAGGTTTGCCAAGCTTCCAAAAAACTACTGGTTTTCTTTACACTCGGCAAATTTTTTTTAATCCGACCTTGAGGATCTCTGTGGTAATGATCACTTCACTAAGTCCACTTAGCTGCCCAATATTCACTCTTCTACGATGAAGCGTTCGTTCCCAGTAACAGTTTTAGTTTTTAGGTTTCACTCTATTTCCTCCTATATAGATAGATGTGTTTGGAAGTCTAAATCAAACACGGTTTGTGCTAGCTCCTTGAAGCTTGACAAAATAAATTAGTTCTAAGTTCTGTCTTTGTGGTTTGTTTCCTCTTGATATAGCCACAAGCAAAGACTGCGTAAAACACCTTCATTGGAAAGGTGTGCCAAGCTTCCAAAAAACTACTGGTTTTCTGAATACTCGGCAAATTTTTTTTCATCCGACCTTGATGATCTCTGTGGTAATGATCAGTTCACTTAGTCCACTTAGCTGCCCAATATTCACTCTTCTAGGATGAAGCTTTCGTTACCAGTAACAGTTTGAGTTTTTAGGTTTCACTCTATTTCATCCTATATAGATAGATGTGTTTGGAAGTCTATATCAAACACGGTTTGTGCTAGCTCCTTGAAACTTGACAAAATAAAGTAGTTCTAAGTTCTGTCTTTGTGGTTTGTTTCCTCTTGAAATAGGCACAAGCAAAGACTGCGTAAAACACATTCATTGGAAAGGTGTGCCAAGCTTCCAAAAAACTACTGGTTTTCTGAATACTCGGCAAATTTTTTTTCATCCGACCTTGATGATCTCTGTGGTAATGATCAGTTCACTAAGTCCACTTAGCTGCCCAATTTTCACTCTTCTAGGATGAAGCGTTCGATACCAGTAACAGTTTGAATTTTTAGGTTTCACTCTATTTCCTCTATACAGATAGATGTGTTTTTTAAGTCTATATCAAACACGGTTTGTGCTAGTTCCTAGAAACTTGACAAAATAAAGGAGTTCTAAGTTCTGTCTTTGTGGTTTGTTTCCTCTTGAAATAACCACAAGCAAAGACTGCGTAAAACACCTTCATTGGAAAGCTGTGCCAAGCTTCCAAAAAACTACTGGTTTTCTGAATACTCGGCAAATTTTTTTTCATCCGACCTTGATGATCTCTGTGGTAATGATCAGTTTACTTAGTCCACTTAGCTGCCCAATATTCATTCTTCTAGGATGAAGCTTACGTTACCAGTAACAGTTTGAGTTTTTAGGTTTCACTCTATTTCCTCCTATATAGATAGATGTGTTTGGAAGTCTATATCAAACACGGTTTGTGGTAGCTCCTTGAAACTTGACAAAATAAAGTAGTTCTAAGTTCTGTCTTTGTGGTTTGTTTCCTCTTGAAATAGGCACAAGCAAAGACTGCGTAAAACACATTCATTGGAAACGTGTGCCAAGCTTCCAAAAAACTACTGGTTTTCTTTACACTCGGCAAATTTTTTTTTAATCCGACCTTGAGGATCTCTGTGGTAATGATCACTTCACTAAGTCCACTTAGCTGCCCAATATTCACTCTTCCAGGATGAAGCGTTCGTTACCAGTAACAGTTTGAGTTTTTAGGTTTCATTCTATTTCCTCCTATATAGATAGATGTGTTTGGAAGTCTAAATCAAACACGGTTTGTGCTAGCTCCTTGAAACTGATCAGTTCACTAAGTCCACTGAGCTGCCCAATTTTCACTCTTCTAGGATGAAGCGTTCGTTACCAGTAACAGTTTGAATTTTTAGGTTTCACTCTATTTCCTCCTATACAGACAGATGTGTTTTTTAAGTCTAAATCAAACACGGTTTGTGCTAGCTCCTTGAAACTTGACAAAATTAAGTAGTTCTAAGTTCTGCCATTGTGGCTTGTTTCCTCTTGAAATAGCCACAAGCAAAGACTGCGTAAAACACATTCATTGGAAAGGTGTTCCAAGCTTCCAAAATACTACTGGTTTTCTGAATACTCGGCAAATTTTTTTTCATCCGACCTTGATGATCTCTGTGGTAATGATCAGTTCACTAAGTCCACTTAGCTGCCCTATTTTCACTCTTCTAGGATGAAGCGTTCGAACCAGTAACAGTTTGAATTTTTAGGTTTCACTCTATTTCCTCTATACAGATAGATGTGTTTTTTAAGTCTGAATCAAACACGGTTTGTGCTAGTTCCTTGAAACTTGACAAAATAAAGGAGTTCTAAGTTCTGTCTTTGTGGTTTGTTTCCTCTTGAAATACCCACAAGCAAAGACTGTGTAAAACACCTTCATTAGAAAGGTGTGCCAAGCTTCCAAAAAACTACTGGTTTTCTGAATACTCGGCAAATTTTTTTTCATCCTACTTTGATGATCTCTGTGGTAATGATCACTTCACTAAGTCCACTAAGCTGCCCAATATTCACTCTTCTAGGATGAAGCGTTCGTTACCAGTAACAGTTTGAGTTTTTAGGTTTCACTATATTTCCTCCTATAGATAAATGTGTTTGGAAGTCTAAATCAAACACGGTTTGTGCTAGCTCCTTGAAACTTGACAAAATAAAGTTGTTCTAAGTTCTGTCTTTGTGGTTTGTTTCCTCTTGAAATAGCCACAAGCAAAGACTTTGTAAAACACATTCATAGGAAAGGTGTTCCAAGCTTCCAAAATACTACTGGTTTTCTGAAAACTCGGCAAATTTTTTTTCATCCGACCTTGATGATCTCTGTGGTAAGGTTCAGTTCACTAAGTCCACTTAGCTGCCCAATTTTCACTCTTCTAGGATGAAGCGTTCGTTACCAGTAACAGTTTGAATTTTTAGGTTTCACTCTATTTCCTCCTATACAGATAGATGTGTTTTTTAAGGCTAAATCAAACACGGTTTGTGCTAGCTCTTTGAAACTTGACAAAATAAATTAGTTCTAAGTTCTGTCTTTGTGGTTTGTTTCCTCTTGAAATAGCCACAAGCAAAGACTGCATAAAACACCTTCATTGGAAAGGTGTTCCAAGCTTCCAAAATACTACTGGTTTTCTGAATACTCGGCAAATTTTTTTTCATCCGACCTTGATGATCTCTGTGGTAATGATTACTTCACTAAGTCCACTTAGCTGCCCAATATTCACTCTTCTAGGATGAAGCTTTCGTTACCAGTAACAGTTTGAGTTTTTAGGTTTCACTCTATTTCCTCCTATATAGATAGATGTGTTTGGAAGTCTATATCAAACACGGTTTGTGCTAGCTTTTTGAAACTTGACAAAATAAAGTAGTTCTAAGTTCTGTCTTTGTGGTTTGTTTCCTCTTGAAATAGGCACAAGCAAAGACTGCGTAAAACACATTCATTGGAAAGGTGTTCCAAGCTTCCAAAAATCTACTGGTTTTCTGAATACTCGGCAAATTTTTTTTAATCCGACCTTGAGGATCTCTGTGGTAATGATCACTTCACTAAATCCACTTAGCTGCCCTATATTCACTCTTCTAGGATGAAGCGTTCGTTACCAGTAACAGTTTGAGTTTTTAGGTTTCACTCTATTTCCTCCTATATAGATAGATGTGTTTGGAAGTCTAAATCAAACACGGTTTGTGCTAGCTCCTTGAAACTTGACAAAATAAAGTTGTTCTAAGTTCTGTCTTTGTGGTTTGTTTCCTCTTGAAATAGCCACAAGCAAAGACTGCGTAAAACACATTCATTGGAAAGGTGTTCCAAGCTTCCAAAATACTACTGGTTTTCTGAATACTCGGCAAATTTTTTTTCATCCGACCTTGATGATCTCTGTGGTAATGATCAGTTCACTAAGTCCACTTAGCTGCCCAATTTTCACTCTTCTAGGATGAAGCGTTCGTTACCAGTAACAGTTTGAATTTTTAGGTTTCACTCTATTTCCTCCTATACAGATAGATGTGTTTTTTAAGTCTAAATCAAACACGGTTTGTGCTAGCTCCTTGAAACTTGACAAAATAAAGTAGATCTAAGTTCTGTCTTTGTGGTTTGTTTCCTCTTGAAATAGGCACAAGCAAAGACTGCGTAAAACACATTCATTGGAAAGGTGTTCCAAGCTTCCAAAATACTACTGGTTTTCGGAATACTCGGCAATTTTTTTTTCATCCGACCTTGATGATCTCTGTGGTAAGGTTTAGTTCACTAAGTCCACTTGGCTGCCCAATTTTCACTCTTCTAGGATGAAGCGTTCGTTACCAGTAACAGTTTGAATTTTTAGGTTTCACTCTATTTCCTCCTATACAGACAGATGTGTTTTTTAAGTCTAAATCAAACACGGTTTGTGCTAGCTTTTTGAAACTTGACAAAATAAATTAGTTCTAAGTTCTGTCTTTGTGGTTTGTTTCCTCTTCAAATAGCCACAAGCAAAGACTGCGTAAAACACATTCATTGGAAAGGTGTTCCAAGCTTCCAAAATACTACTGGTTTTCTGAATACTCGGCAAATTTTTTTTCATCCGACCTTGATGATCTCTGTGGTAATGATCAGTTCACTAAGTCCACTTAGCTGCCCAATTTTCACTCTTCTAGGATGAAGCGTTAGTTACCAGTAACAGTTTGAATTTTTAGGTTTCACTCTATTTCCTCCTATACAGATAGATGTGTTTTTTAAGTCTAAATCAAACACGGTTTGTGCTAGTTCCTTGAAACTTGACAAAATAAAGGAGTTCTAAGTTCTGTCTTTGTGGTTTGTTTCCCCTTGAAATAGCCACAAGCAAAGACTGCGTAAAACACCTTCATTTGAAAGGTGTGCCAAGCTTCCAAAAAACTACTGGTTTTCTGAATACTCGGCAAATTTTTTTTCATCCGACCTTGATGATCTCTGTGGTAATGATCAGTTCTCTAAGTCCACTTAGCTGATCAATTTTCACTCTTCTAGGATGAAGCGTTCGATACTAGTAACAGTTTGAATTTTTAGGTTTCACTCTATTTCCTCCTATACAAATAGATGTGTTTTTTCAGTCTAAATCAAACACGGTTTGTGCTAGTTCCTTGAAACTTGACAAAATAAAGGAGTTCTAAGTTCTGTCTTTGTGGTTTGTTTCCTCTTGAAATAGCCACAAGCAAAGACTGCGTAAAACACCTTCATTGGAAAGGTGTGCCAAGCTTCCAAAAAACTACTGGGTTTCTGAATACTCGGCAAATTTTTTTTCATCCGACCTTGATGATCTCTGTGGTAATGATCACTTCACTAAGTCCACTTAGCTTCCCAATATTCACTCTTCTAGGATGAAGCTTCGTTACCAGTAACAGTTTGAGTTTTTAGGTTTCACTCTATTTCCTCCTATATAGATAGATGTGTTTGGAAGTCTAAATCAAACACGGTTTTTGCTAGCTCCTTGAAACTTGACAAAATAAAGTTGTTCTAAGTTCTGTCTTTGCGGTTTGTTTCCTCTTGAAATAGCCACAAGCAAAGACTGCGTAAAACACATTCATTGAAAAGGTGTTCCAAGCTTCCAAAATACTACTGGTTTTCTGAATACTCGGCAATTTTTTTTTCATCCGACCTTGATGATCTCTGTGGTAATGATCACTTCACTAAGTCCACTTTGCTGCCCAATTTTCACTCTTCTAGGATGAAGCGTTCGTTACCAGTAACAGTTTGAATTTTTAGGTTTCACTCTATTTCCTCCTATACAGACAGATGTGTTTTTTAAGTCTAAATCAAACACGGTTTGTGCTAGCTTTTTGAAACTTGACAAAATAAAAGTTCTATGTTCTGTCTTTGTGGTTTGTTTCCTCTTCAAATAGCCACAAGCAAAAACTACGTAAAACACATTCATTGGAAAGGTGTTTCAAGCTTCCAAAATACTACTGGTTTTCTGAATACTCGGCAAATTTTTTTTCATCCGACCTTGATGATCTCTGTGGTAATGATCAGTTCACTAAGTCCACTTGGCTGCCCAATTTTCACTCTTCTAGGATGAAGCGTTCTTTACCAGTAACAGTTTGAATTTTTAGGTTTCACTCTATTTCCTCCTATACAGACAGATGTGTTTTTTAAGTCTAAATCAAACACGTTTTGTGCTAGCTCCTTGAAACTTGACAAAATAAATTAGTTCTAAGTTCTGTCTTTGTGGTTTGTTTCCTCTTCAAATAGCCACAAGCAAAGACTGCGTAAAACACATTCATTGGAAAGGTGTGCCAAGCTTCCAAAATACTACTGGTTTTCTGAATATTCGGCAAATTTTTTTTCATCCGACCTTGATGATCTCTGTGGTAATGATCAGTTCACTACGTCCACTTAGCTGCCCAATTTTCACTCTTCTAGGATGAAGCGTTCGTTACCAGTAACAGTTTGAGTTTTTAGGTTTCACTCTATTTCCTCCTATATAGATAGATGTGTTTGGAAGTCTAAATCAAACACGGTTTGTGCTAGCTCCTTGAAACTTGACAAAATAAAGTTGTTCTAAGTTCTGTCTTTGTGGTTTGTTTCCTCTTGAAATAGCCACAAGCAAAGACTGCGTAAAACACCTTCATTGGAAAGGTGTGCCAAGCTTCCAAAAAACTACTGGTTTTCTGAATACTCGGCAAATTTTTTTTCATCCGACCTTGATGATCTCTGTGGTAATGATAACTTCACTAAGTCCACTTAGCTGCCCAATATTCACTCTTCTAGGATGAAGCGTTCGTTACCAGTAACAGTTTGAGTTTTTAGGTTTCACTCCATTTCCTCCTATATAGATAGATGTGTTTGGAAGTCTAAATCAAACACGGTTTTTGCTAGCTCCTTGAAACTTGACAAAATAAAGTTGTTCTAAGTTCTGTCTTTGCGGTTTGTTTCCTCTTCAAATAGCCACAAGCAAAGACTGCGTAAAACACATTAATTGGAAAGGTGTGCCAAGCTTCCAAAAAACTACTGGTTTTCTGAATACTCGGCAAATTTTTTTTCATCCGACATTGATGATCTCTGTGGTAATGATCAGTTCACTAAGTCCACTTGGCTGCCCAATTTTCACTCTTCTAGGATGAAGCGTTCGTTACCAGTAACAGTTTGAATTTTTAGGTTTCACTCTATTTCCTCCTATACAGACAGATGTGTTTTTTAAGTCTAAATCAAACACGGTTTGTGCTAGCTTTTTGAAACTTGACAAAATAAATTAGTTCTAAGTTCTGTCTTTGTGGTTTGTTTCCTCTTGAAATAGGCACAAGCAAAGACTGCGTAAAACACATTCATTGGAAAGGTGTTCCAAGATTCCAAAATACTACTGGTTTTCGGAATACTCGGCAATTTTTTTTTCATCCGACCTTGATGATCTCTGTGGTAAGGTTTAGTTCACTAAGTCCACTTGGCTGCCCAATTTTCACTCTTCTAGGATGAAGCGTTCGTTACCAGTAACAGTTTGAATTTTTAGGTTTCACTCTATTTCCTCCTATACAGACAGATGTGTTTTTTAAGTCTAAATCAAACACGGTTTGTGCTAGCTTTTTGAAACTTGACAAAATAAATTAGTTCTAAGTTCTGTCTTTGTGGTTTGTTTCCTCTTCAAATAGCCACAAGCAAAGACTGCGTAAAACACATTCATTGGAAAGGTGTTCCAAGCTTCCAAAATACTACTGGTTTTCTGAATACTCGGCAAATTTTTTTTCATCCGACCTTGATGATCTCTGTGGTAATGATCAGTTCACTAAGTCCACTTAGCTGCCCAATTTTCACTCTTCTAGGATGAAGCGTTCGTTACCAGTAACAGTTTGAATTTTTAGGTTTCACTCTATTTCCTCCTATACAGATAGATGTGTTTTTTAAGTCTAAATCAAACACGGTTTGTGCTAGTTCCTTGAAACTTGACAAAATAAAGGAGTTCTAAGTTCTGTCTTTGTGGTTTGTTTCCCCTTGAAATAGCCACAAGCAAAGACTGCGTAAAACACCTTCATTTGAAAGGTGTGCCAAGCTTCCAAAAAACTACTGGTTTTCTGAATACTCGGCAAATTTTTTTTCATCCGACCTTGATGATCTCTGTGGTAATGATCAGTTCTCTAAGTCCACTTAGCTGATCAATTTTCACTCTTCTAGGATGAAGCGTTCGATACTAGTAACAGTTTGAATTTTTAGGTTTCACTCTATTTCCTCCTATACAAATAGATGTGTTTTTTCAGTCTAAATCAAACACGGTTTGTGCTAGTTCCTTGAAACTTGACAAAATAAAGGAGTTCTAAGTTCTGTCTTTGTGGTTTGTTTCCTCTTGAAATAGCCACAAGCAAAGACTGCGTAAAACACCTTCATTGGAAAGGTGTGCCAGCTTCCAAAAAACTACTGGTTTTCTGAATACTCGGCAAATTTTTTTTCATCCCACCTTGATGATCTCTGTGGTAATGATCACTTCACTAAGTCCACTTAGCTTCCCAATATTCACTCTTCTAGGATGAAGCTTCGTTACCAGTAACAGTTTGAGTTTTTAGGTTTCACTCTATTTCCTCCTATATAGATAGATGTGTTTGGAAGTCTAAATCAAACACGGTTTTTGCTAGCTCCTTGAAACTTGACAAAATAAAGTTGTTCTAAGTTCTGTCTTTGCGGTTTGTTTCCTCTTGAAATAGCCACAAGCAAAGACTGCGTAAAACACATTCATTGAAAAGGTGTTCCAAGCTTCCAAAATACTACTGGTTTTCTGAATACTCGGCAATTTTTTTTTCATCCGACCTTGATGATCTCTGTGGTAATGATCACTTCACTAAGTCCACTTTGCTGCCCAATTTTCACTCTTCTAGGATGAAGCGTTCGTTACCAGTAACAGTTTGAATTTTTAGGTTTCACTCTATTTCCTCCTATACAGACAGATGTGTTTTTTAAGTCTAAATCAAACACGGTTTGTGCTAGCTTTTTGAAACTTGACAAAATAAATTAGTTCTATGTTCTGTCTTTGTGGTTTGTTTCCTCTTCAAATAGCCACAAGCAAAGACTGCGTAAAACACATTCATTGGAAAGGTGTTTCAAGCTTCCAAAATACTACTGGTTTTCTGAATACTCGGCAAATTTTTTTTCATCCGACCTTGATGATCTCTGTGGTAATGATCAGTTCACTAAGTCCACTTGGCTGCCCAATTTTCACTCTTCTAGGATGAAGCGTTCTTTACCAGTAACAGTTTGAATTTTTAGGTTTCACTCTATTTCCTCCTATACAGACAGATGTGTTTTTTAAGTCTAAATCAAACACGTTTTGTGCTAGCTCCTTGAAACTTGACAAAATAAATTAGTTCTAAGTTCTGTCTTTGTGGTTTGTTTCCTCTTCAAATAGCCACAAGCAAAGACTGCGTAAAACACATTCATTGGAAAGGTGTGCCAAGCTTCCAAAATACTACTGGTTTTCTGAATATTCGGCAAATTTTTTTTCATCCGACCTTGATGATCTCTGTGGTAATGATCAGTTCACTACGTCCACTTACCTGCCCAATTTTCACTCTTCTAGGATGAAGCCAGCCAAGTGGACTTAGTGAACTGATCATTACCACAGAGATCATCAAGGTCGGATGAAAAAAAATTTGCAAGTCTAAATCAGAAACACGTTTTGTGCTAGCTCCTTGAAACTTGACAAAATAAAGTTGTTCTAAGTTCTGTCTTTGTGGTTTGTTTCCTCTTGAAATAGCCACAAGCAAAGACTGCGTAAAACACCTTCATTGGAAAGGTGTGCCAAGCTTCCAAAAAACTACTGGTTTTCTGAATACTCGGCAAATTTTTTTTCATCCGACCTTGATGATCTCTGTGGTAATGATAACTTCACTAAGTCCACTTAGCTGCCCAATATTCACTCTTCTAGGATGAAGCGTTCGTTACCAGTAACAGTTTGAGTTTTTAGGTTTCACTCCATTTCCTCCTATATAGATAGATGTGTTTGGAAGTCTAAATCAAACACGGTTTTTGCTAGCTCCTTGAAACTTGACAAAATAAAGTTTTTCTAAGTTCTGTCTTTGCGGTTTGTTTCCTCTTGAAATAGCCACAAGCAAAGACTGCGTAAAACACATTCATTGGAAAGGTGTTCCAAGCTTCCAAAATACTACTGGTTTTCTGAATACTCGGCAATTTTTTTTTCATCCGACCTGGATGATCTCTGTGGTAATGATCAGTTCACTAAGTCCACTTGGCTGCCCAATTTTCACTCTTCTAGGATGAAGCGTTCGTTACCAGTAACAGTTTGAATTTTTAGGTTTCACTCTATTTCCTCCTATACAGACAGATGTGTTTTTTAAGTCTAAATCAAACACGGTTTGTGCTAGCTTTTTGAAACTTGACAAAATAAATTAGTTCTAAGTTCTGTCTTTGTGGTTTGTTTCCTCTTCAAATAGCCACAAGCAAAGACTGCGTAAAACACATTCATTGGAAAGGTGTGCCAAGCTTCCAAAAAACTACTGGTTTTCTGAATACTCGGCAAATTTTTTTTCATCCGACCTTGATGATCTCTGTGGTAATTATCAGTTCACTAAGTTTACTTAGCTGCCCAATTTTCACTCTTCTAGGATGAAGCGTTCGTTACCAGTAACAGTTTAAATTTTTAGGTTTCACTCTATTTCCTCCTATACAGATAGATGTGTTTTTTAAGTCTAAATCAAACACGGTTTGTGCTAGCTCCTTGAAACTTGACAAAATAAATCAGTTTTAAGTTCTGTCTTTGTGGTTTGTTTCCCCTTGAAATAGCCACAAGCAAAGACTGCGTAAAACACCTTCATTGGAAAGGTGTGCCAAGCTTCCAAAAAACTACTGGTTTTCTGAATACTCGGCAAATTTTTTTTCATCCGACCTTGATGATCTCTGTGGTAATGATCAGTTCACTAAGTCCACTTAGCTGCCCAATTTTCACTCTTCTAGGATGAAGCGTTCGATACCAGTAACAGTTTGAAGTTTTAGGTTTCACTCTATTTCCTCCTATACAGACAGATGTGTTTTTTAAGTCTAAATCAAACGCGGTTTGTGCTAGCTTTTTGAAACTTGACAAAATAAATTAGTTCTAAGTTCTGTCTTTGTGGTTTGTTTCCTCTTCAAATAGCCACAAGCAAAGACTGCGTAAAACACATTCATTGGAAAGGTGTTCCAAGCTTCCAAAATACTACTGGTTTTCTGAATACTCGGCAAATTTTTTTTCATCCGACCTTGATGATCTCTGTGGTAATGATCAGTTCACTAAGTCCACTTAGCTGCCCAATTTTCACTCTTCTAGGATGAAGCGTTCGTTACCAGTAACAGTTTGAGTTTTTAGGTTTCACTCTATTTCCTCCTATATAGATAGATGTGTTTGGAAGTCTAAATCAAACACGGTTTGTGCTAGCTCCTTGAAACTTGACAAAATAAAGTTGTTCTAAGTTCTGTCTTTGTGGTTTGTTTCCTCTTGAAATAGCCACAAGCAAAGACTGCGTAAAACACCTTCATTGGAAAGGTGTTCCAAGCTTCCAAAATACTAATGGTTTTCTGAATACTCGGCAAATTTTTTTTCATCCGACCTTGATGAACTCTGTGGTAATGATCAGTTCACTAAGTCCACTTAGCTGCCCAATTTTCACTCTTCTAGGATGAAGCGTTCGATACCAGTAACAGTTTGAATTTTTAGGTTTCACTCTATTTCCTCCTATACAGATAGATGTGTTTTTTAAGTCTAAATCAAACACGGTTTGTGCTAGTTCCATGAAACTTGACAAAATAAAGGAGTTCTAAGTTCTGTCTTTGTGGTTTGTTTCCTCTTGAAATAGCCACAAGCAAAGACTGCGTAAAACACCTTCATTGGAAAGGTGTGCCAAGCATCCAAAAAACTACTGGTTTTCTGAATACTCGGCAAATTTTTTTTCATCCGACCTTGATGATCTCTGTGGTAATGATCACTTCACTAAGTCCACTTAGCTGCCCAATTTTCACTCTTCTAGGATGAAGCGTTCGTTACCAGTAACAGTTTGAATTTTTAGGCTTCACTCTATTTCCTCCTATACAGATAGATGTGTTTTTTAAGTCTAAATCAAACACGTTTTGTGCTAGCTCCTTGAAACTTGACAAAATAAAGTTGTTCTAAGTTCTGTCTTTGCGGTTTGTTTCCTCTTGAAATAGCCACAAGCAAAGACTGCGTAAAACACATTCATTGGAAAGGTGTTCCAAGCTTCCAAAATACTACTGGTTTTCTGAATACTCGGCAAATTTTTTTTCATCCGACCTTGATGATCTCTGTGGTAATGATCAGTTCACTAAGTCCACTTGGCTGCCCAATTTTCACTCTTCTAGGATGAAGCGTTCTTTACCAGTAACAGTTTGAATTTTTAGATTTCACTCTATTTCCTCCTATACAGACAGATGTGTTTTTTAAGTCTAAATCAAACACGGTTTGTGCTAGCTCCTTGAAACTTGACAAAATAAATTAGTTCTACGTTCTGTCTTTGTGGTTTGTTTCCTCTTCAAATAGCCACAAGCAAAGACTGCGTAAAACACATTCATTGGAAAGGTGTGCCAAGCTTCCAAAATACTACTGGTTTTCTGAATACTCGGCAAATTTTTTTTCATCCGACCTTGATGATCTCTGTGGTAATGATCAGTTCACTAAGTCCACTTAGCTGCCCAATTTTCACTCTTCTAGGATGAAGCGTTCGTTACCAGTAACAGTTTGAGTTTTTAGGTTTCACTCTATTTCCTCCTATATAGATAGATGTGTTTGGAAGTCTAAATCAAACACGGTTTGTGCTAGCTCCTTGAAACTTGACAAAATAAAGTTGTTCTAAGTTCTGTCTTTGTGGTTTGTTTCCTCTTGAAATAGCCACAAGCAAAGACTGCGTAAAACACCTTCATTGGAAAGGTGTTCCTAGCTTCCTAAATACTAATGGTTTTCTGAATACTCGGCAAATTTTTTTTCATCCGAACTTGATGACCTCTGTGGTAAAGATCAGTTCACTAAGTCCACTTAGCTGCCCAATTTTCACTCTTCTAGGATGAAGCGTTCGATACCAGTAACAGTTTGAAATTTTAGGTTTCACTCTATTTCCTCCTATACAGATAGATATGTTTTTTAAGTCTAAATCAAACACGGTTTGTGCTAGTTCCTTGAAACTTGACAAAATAAAGGAGTTCTAAGTTCTGTCTTTGTGGTTTGTTTCCTCTTGAAATAGCCACAAGCAAAGACTGCGTAAAACACCTTCATTGGAAAGGTGTGCCAAGCTTCCAAAAAACTACTGGTTTTCTGAATACTCGGCAAATTTTTTTTCATCCGACCTTGATGATCTCTGTGGTAATAATCAGTTCACTAAGTTTACTTAGCTGCCCAATTTTCACTCTTCTAGGATGAAGCGTTCGTTACCAGTAACAGTTTGAATTTTTAGGTTTTACTCTATTTCCTCCTATACAGATAGATGTGTTTTTTAAGTCTAAATCAAACACGGTTTGTGCTAGCTCCTTGAAACTTGACAAAATAAATCAGTTTTAAGTTCTGTCTTTGTGGTTTGTTTCCCCTTGAAATAGCCACAAGCAAAGACTGCGTAAAACACCTTCATTGGAAAGGTGTGCCAAGCTTCCAAAAAACTACTGGTTTTCTGAATACTCGGCAATTTTTTTTTCATCCGACCTTGATGATCTCTGTGGTAATGATCACTTCACTAAGTCCACTTTGCTGCCCAATTTTCACTCTTCTAGGATGAAGCGTTCGTTACCAGTAACAGTTTGAATTTTTAGGTTTCACTCTATTTCCTCCTATACAGACAGATGTGTTTTTTAAGTCTAAATCAAACACGGTTTGTGCTAGCTTTTTGAAACTTGACAAAATAAATTAGTTCTAAGTTCTGTCTTTGTGGTTTGTTTCCTCTTCAAATAGCCACAAGCAAAGACTGTGTAAAACACATTCATTGGAAAGGTGTTTCAAGCTTCCAAAATACTACTGGTTTTCTGAATACTCGGCAAATTTTTTTTCATCCGACCTTGATGATCTCTGTGGTAATGATCAGTTCACTAAGTCCACTTGGCTGCCCAATTTTCACTCTTCTAGGATGAAGCGTTCTTTACCAGTAACAGTTTGAATTTTTAGGTTTCACTCTATTTCCTCCTATACAGACAGATGTGTTTTTTAAGTCTAAATCAAACACGTTTTGTGCTAGCTCCTTGAAACTTGACAAAATAAATTAGTTCTAAGTTCTGTCTTTGTGGTTTGTTTCCTCTTCAAATAGCCACAAGCAAAGACTGCGTAAAACACATTCATTGGAAAGGTGTGCCAAGCTTCCAAAATACTACTGGTTTTCTGAATATTCGGCAAATTTTTTTTCATCCGACCTTGATGATCTCTGTGGTAATGATCAGTTCACTACGTCCACTTAGCTGCCCAATTTTCACTCTTCTAGGATGAAGCGTTCGTTACCAGTAACAGTTTGAGTTTTTAGGTTTCACTCTATTTCCTCCTATATAGATAGATGTGTTTGGAAGTCTAAATCAAACACGGTTTGTGCTAGCTCCTTGAAACTTGACAAAATAAAGTTGTTCTAAGTTCTGTCTTTGTGGTTTGTTTCCTCTTGAAATAGCCACAAGCAAAGACTGCGTAAAACACCTTCATTGGAAAGGTGTGCCAAGCTTCCAAAAAACTACTGGTTTTCTGAATACTCGGCAAATTTTTTTTCATCCGACCTTGATGATCTCTGTGGTAATGATAACTTCACTAAGTCCACTTAGCTGCCCAATATTCACTCTTCTAGGATGAAGCGTTCGTTACCAGTAACAGTTTGAGTTTTTAGGTTTCACTCCATTTCCTCCTATATAGATAGATGTGTTTGGAAGTCTAAATCAAACACGGTTTTTGCTAGCTCCTTGAAACTTGACAAAATAAAGTTGTTCTAAGTTCTGTCTTTGCGGTTTGTTTCCTCTTGAAATAGCCACAAGCAAAGACTGCGTAAAACACATTCATTGGAAAGGTGTTCCAAGCTTCCAAAATACTACTGGTTTTCTGAATACTCGGCAATTTTTTTTTCATCCGACCTTGATGATCTCTGTGGTAATGATCAGTTCACTAAGTCCACTTCGCTGCCCAATTTTCACTCTTCTAGGATGAAGCGTTCGTTACCAGTAACAGTTTGAATTTTTAGGTTTCACTCTATTTCCTCCTATACAGACAGATGTGTTTTTTAAGTCTAAATCAAACACGGTTTGTGCTAGCTTTTTGAAACTTGACAAAATAAATTAGTTCTAAGTTCTGTCTTTGTGGTTTGTTTCCTCTTCAAATAGCCACAAGCAAAGACTGCGTAAAACACATTCATTGGAAAGGTGTTCCAAGCTTCCAAAATACTACTGGTTTTCTGAATACTCGGCAAATTTTTTTTCATCCGACCTTGATGATCTCTGTGGTAATGATCAGTTCACTAAGTCCACTTAGCTGCCCAATTTTCACTCTTCTAGGATGAAGCGTTCGTTACCAGTAACAGTTTGAATTTTTAGGTTTCACTATATTTCCTCCTATACAGATAGATGTGTTTTTTAAGTCTAAATCAAACACGGTTTGTGCTAGCTCCTTGAAACTTGACAAAATAAAGTTGTTCTAAGTTCTGTCTTTGCGGTTTGTTTCCTCTTGAAATAGCCAAAAGCAAAGACTGCGTAAAACACCTTCATTGGAAAGGTTTTCCAAGCTTCCAAAATACTACTGGTTTTCTGAATACTCGGCAAATTTTTTTTCATCCGAACTTGATGATCTCTGTGGTAATGATCAGTTCACTAAGTCCGCTTGGCTGCCCAATTTTCACTCTTCTAGGATGAAGCGTTCGTTACCAGTAACAGTTTGAATTTTTAGGTTTCACTCTATTTCCTCCTATACAGACAGATGTGTTTTTTAAGTCTAAATCAAACACGGTTTGTGCTAGCTCCTTGAAACTTGACAAAATAAATTAGTTCTAAGTTCTGTCTTTGTGGTTTGTTTCCTCTTCAAATAGCCACAAGCAAAGACTGTGTAAAGCACATTCATTGGAAAGGTGTTCCAAGCTTCCAAAATACTACTGGTTTTCTGAATACTCGGCAATTTTTTTTTCATACGACCTTGATGATCTCTGTGGTAATGATCAGTTCACTAAGTCCACTTAGCTGCTTAATTTTCACTGTTCTAGGATGAAGCGTTCGTTACCAGTAACAGTTTGAGTTTTTAGGTTTCACTCTATTTCCTCCTATATAGATAGATGTGTTTGGAAGTCTAAATCAAACACGGTTTGTGCTAGCTCCTTGAAACTTGACAAAATAAAGTTGTTCTAAGTTCTGTCTTTGTGGTTTGTTTCCTCTTGAAATAGCCACAAGCAAAGACTGCGTAAAACACCTTCATTGGAAAGGTGTTTCAAGCTTCCAAAATACTACTGGTTTTCTGAATACTCGGCAAATTTTTTTTCATCCGACCTTGATGATCTCTGTGGTAATGATCAGTTCACTAAGTCCACTTAGCTTTTTCACTCTTCTAGGATGAAGCGTTCGATACCAGTAACAGTTTGAATTTTTAGGTTTCACTCTATTTCCTCCTATACAGATAGATGTGTTTTTTAAGTCTAAATCAAACACGGTTTGTGCTAGTTTCTTGAAACTTGACAAAATAAAGGAGTTCTAAGTTCTGTCTTTGTGGTTTGTTTCCTCTTGAAATAGCCACAAGCAAAGACTGCGTAAAACACCTTCATTGGAAAGGTATGCCAAGCTTCCAAAAAACTACTGGTTTTCTGAATACTCGGAAAATTTTTTTTCATCCGACCTTGATGATCTCTGTGGTAATGATCACTTCGCTAAGTCCACTTAGCTGCCCAATATTCACTCTTCTAGGATGAAGCGTTCGTTACCAGTAACAGTTTGAGTTTTTAGGTTTCACTCTATTTCCTCCTATATAGATAGATGTGTTTGGAAGTCTAAATCAAACACGGTTGTTGCTAGCTCCTTGAAACTTGACAAAATAAAGTTGTTCTAAGTTCTGTCTTTGTGGTTTGTTTCCTCTTGAAATAGCCACAAGCAAAGAATGCGTAAAACACATTAATTGGAAAAGTGTTCCAAGCTTCCAAAATACTACTGGTTTTCTGAATACTCGGCAATTTTTTTTTCATCCGACCTTGATGATCTCTGTGGTAATGATCAGTTCACTAAGTCCACTTGGCTGCCCAATTTTCACTCTTCTAGGATGAAGCGTTCGTTACCAGTAACAGTTTGAATTTTTAGGTTTCACTCTATTTCCTCCTATACAGACAGGTGTGTTTTTTAAGTCTAAATCAAACACGGTTTGTGCTAGATTTTTGAAACTTGACAAAATAAATTAGTTCTAAGTTCTGTCTTTGTGGTTTGTTTCCTCTTCAAATAGCCACAAGCAGAGACTGCGTAAAACACATTCATTGGAAAGGTGTTCCAAGCTTCCAAAATACTAATGGTTTTCTGAATACTCGGCAAATTTTTTTTCATCCGACCTTGATGATCTCTGTGGTAATGATCAGTTCACTAAGTCCACTTAGCTGCCCAATTTTCACTCTTCTAGGATGAAGCGTTCGTTACCAGTAACAGTTTGAATTTTTAGGTTTCACTCTATTTCCTCCTATACAGATGATGTGTTTTTTAAGTCTAAATCAAACACGGTTTGTGCTAGTTCCTTGAAACTTGACAAAATAAAGGAGTTCTAAGTTCTGTCTTTGTGGTTTGTTTCCTCTTGAAATAGCCACAAGCAAAGACTGCGTAAAACACCTTCATTGGAAAGGTGTGCCAAGCTTCCAAAAAACTACTGGTTTTCTGAATACTCGGCAAATTTTTTTTCATCCGACCTTGATGATCTCTGTGGTAATGATCACTTCACTAAGTCCACTTAGCTGCCCAATATTCACTCTTCTAGGATGAAGCGTTTGTTACCAGTAACAGTTTGAGTTTTTAGGTTTCACTCTATTTCCTCCTATATAGATAGATGTGTTTGGAAGTCTAAATCAAACACGGTTTTTGCTAGCTCCTTGAAACTTGACAAAATAAAGTTGTTCTAAGTTCTGCCTTTGCGGTTTGTTTCCTCTTGAAATAGCCACAAGCAAAGACTGCGTAAAACACATTCATTGGAAAGGTGTTCCAAGGTTCCAAAATACTACTTGTTTTCTGAATACTCGGCAATTTTTTTTTCATCCGACCTTGATGATCTCTGTGGTAATGATCAGTTCACTAAGTCCACTTGGCTGCCCAATTTTCACTCTTCTAGGATGAAGCGTTCGTTACCAGTAACAGTTTGAATTTTTAGGTTTCACTCTATTTCCTCCTATACAGACAGATGTGTTTTTTAAGTCTAAATCAAACACGGTTTGTGCTAGCTTTTTGAAACTTGACAAAATAGATTAGTTCTAAGTTCTGTCTTTGTGGTTTGTTTCCTCTTCAAATAGCCACAAGCAAAGACTGCGTAAAACACATTCATTGGAAAGGTGTTCCAAGCTTCCAAAATACTACTGGTTTTCTGAATACTCGGCAAATTTTTTTTCATCCGACCTTGATCATCTCTGTGGTAATGATCAGTTCACTAAGTCCACTTAGCTGCCCAATTTTCACTCTTCTAGGATGAAGCGTTCATTACCAGTAACAGTTTGAATTTTTAGGTTTCACTCTATTTCCTCCTATACACATAGATGTGTTTTTTAAGTCTAAATCAAACACGGTTTGTGCTAGCTCCTTGAAACTTGACAAAATAAAGTAGTTCTAAGTTCTGTCTTTGTGGTTTGTTTCCCCTTGAAATAGCCACAAGCAAAGACTGCGTAAAACACCTTCATTGGAAAGGTGTGCCAAGCTTCCAAAAAACTACTGGTTTTCTGAATACTCGGCAAATTTTTTTTCATCCGACCTTGATGATCTCTGTGGTAATGATCACTTCACTAAGTCCACTTAGCTGCCCAATATTCACTCTTCTAGGATGAAGCGTTCGTTACCAGTAACAGTTTGAGTTTTTAGGTTTCACTCTATTTCCTCCTATATAGATAGATGTGTTTGGAAGTCTAAATCAAACACGGTTTTTGCTAGCTCCTTGAAACTTGACAAAATAAAGTTGTTCTAAGTTCTGTCTTTGCGGTTTGTTTTCCTCTTGAAATAGCCACAAGCAAAGAATGCGTAAAACACATTAATTGGAAAAGTGTTCCAAGCTTCCAAAATACTACTGGTTTTCTGAATACTCGGCAATTTTTTTTTCATCCGACCTTGATGATCTCTGTGGTAATGATCAGTTCACTAAGTCCACTTGGCTGCCCAATTTTCACTCTTCTAGGATGAAGCGTTCGTTACCAGTAACAGTTTGAATTTTTAGGTTTCACTCTATTTCCTCCTATACAGACAGATGTGTTTTTTAAGTCTAAATCAAACACGGTTTGTGCTAGATTTTTGAAACTTGACAAAATAAATTAGTTCTAAGTTCTGTCTTTGTGGTTTGTTTCCTCTTCAAATAGCCACAAGCAGAGACTGCGTAAAACACATTCATTGGAAAGGTGTTCCAAGCTTAGAAAATACTAATGGTTTTCTGAATACTCGGCAAATTTTTTTTCATCCGACCTTGATGATCTCTGTGGTAATGATCAGTTCACTAAGTCCACTTAGCTGCCCAATTTTCACTCTTCTAGGATGAAGCGTTCGTTACCAGTAACAGTTTGAATTTTTAGGTTTCACTCTATTTCCTCCTATACAGATGATGTGTTTTTTAAGTCTAAATCAAACACGGTTTGTGCTAGTTCCTTGAAACTTGACAAAATAAAGGAGTTCTAAGTTCTGTCTTTGTGGTTTGTTTCCTCTTGAAATAGCCACAAGCAAAGACTGCGTAAAACACCTTCATTGGAAAGGTGTGCCAAGCTTCCAAAAAACTACTGGTTTTCTGAATACTCGGCAAATTTTTTTTCATCCGACCTTGATGATCTCTGTGGTAATGATCACTTCACTAAGTCCACTTAGCTGCCCAATATTCACTCTTCTACGATGAAGCGTTCGTTACCAGTAACAGTTTGAGTTTTTAGGTTTCACTCTATTTTCTCCTATATAGATAGATGTGTTTGGAAGTCTAAATCAAACACGGTTTTTGGTAGCTCCATGAAACTTGACAAAATAAAGTTGTTCTAAGTTCTGTCTTTGCGGTTTGTTTCCTCTTGAAATAGCCACAAGCAAAGACTGCGTAAAACACATTCATTGGAAAGGTGTTCCAAGGTTCCAAAATACTACTTGTTTTCTGAATACTCGGCAATTTTTTTTCATCCGACCTTGATGATCTCTGTGGTAATGATCAGTTCACTAAGTCCACTTGGCTGCCCAATTTTCACTCTTCTAGGATGAAGCGTTCGTTACCAGTAACAGTTTGAATTTTTAGGTTTCACTCTATTTCCTCCTATACAGACAGACGTGTTTTTTAAGTCTAAATCAAACACGGTTTGTGCTAGCTTTTTGAAACTTGACAAAATAAATTAGTTCTAAGTTCTGTCTTCTTGGTTTGTTTCCTCTTCAAATAGCGACAAGCAAAGACTGTGTAAAACACATTCATTGGAAAGGTGTTCCAAGCTTCCAAAATACTACTGGTTTTCTGAATACGCGGCAAATTTTTTTTCATCCGACCTTGATGATCTCTGTGGTAATGATCAGTTCACTAAGTCCACTTAGCTGCCCAATTTTCACTCTTCTAGGATGAAGCGTTCGTTACCAGTAACAGTTTGAATTTTTAGGTTTCACTCTATTTCCTCCTATACAGATAGATGGGTTTTTTAAGTCTAAATCAAACACGGTTTGTGCTAGCTCCTTGAAACTTGACAAAATAAAGTAGTTCTAAGTTCTGTCTTTGTGGTTTGTTTCCCCTTGAAATAGCCACAAGCAAAGACTGCGTAAAACACCTTCATTGGAAAGGTGTTCCAAGCTTCCAAAAAACTAGTGGTTTTCTGAATACTCGGCAAATTTTTTTTCATCCGACCTTGATGATCTCTGTGGTAATGATCACTTCACTAAGTCCACTTAGCTGCCCAATTTTCACTCTTCTAGGATGAAGCGTTCGTTACCAGTAACAGTTTGAATTTTTAGGTTTCACTCTATTTCCTCCTATACAGATAGATGTGTTTTTTAAGTCTAAATCAAACACGGTTTGTGCTAGCTCCTTGAAACTTGACAAAATAAAGTTGTTCTAAGTTCTGTCTTTGTGGTTTGTTTCCTCTTGAAATAGCCACAAGCAAAGACTGCGTAAAACACATTCATTGGAAAGGTGTTCCAAGCTTCCAAAATACTACTGGTTTTCTGAAAACTCGGCAATTTTTTTGTCATCCTATCTTGATGATCTCTGTGGTAAGGTTCAGTTCACTAAGTCCACTTAGCTGCCCAATTTTCACTCTTCTAGGATGAAGCGTTCGTTACCAGTAACAGTTTGAATTTTTAGGTTTCACTCTATTTCCTCCTATAAAGATAGATGTGTTTTTTAAGTCTAAATCAAACACGGTTTGTGCTAGCTCCTTGAAACTTGACAAAAAAAATTAGTTCTAAGTTCTGTCTTTGTGGTTTGTTTCCTCTTGAAATAGCCACAAGCAAAGACTGCGTAAAACACATTCATTGGAAAGGTGTTCCAAGCTTCCAAAATACTACTGGTTTTCTGAGTACTCGGCAAATTTTTTTTCATCCGAATTTGATGATCTCTGTGGTAATGATCAGTTCACTAAGTCCACTTAGCTGCCCAATTTTCACTCTTCTAGGATGAAGCGTTCATTACCAGTAACAGTTTGAATTTTTAGGTTTCACTCTATTTCCTCCTATACACATAGATGTGTTTTTTAAGTCTAAATCAAACACGGTTTTTGCTAGCTCCATGAAACTTGACAAAATAAAGTTGTTCTAAGTTCTGTCTTTGCGGTTTGTTTCCTCTTGAAATAGCCACAAGCAAAGACTGCGTAAAACACATTCATTGGAAAGGTGTTCCAAGCTTCCAAAATACTACTTGTTTTCTGAATACTCGGCAATTTTTTTTTCATCTGACCTTGATGATCTCTGTGGTAATGATCAGTTCACTAAGTCCACTTGGCTGCCCAATTCTCACTCTTCTAGGATGAAGCGTTCGTTACCAGTAACAGTTTGAATTTTTAGGTTTCACTCTATTTCCTCCTATACAGACAGATGTGTTTTTTAAGTCTAAATCAAACACGGTTTGTGCTAGCTTTTTGAAACTTGACAAAATAAATTACTTCTAAGTTCTGTCTTTGTGGTTTGTTTCCTCTTCAAATAGCCACAAGCAAAGACTGCGTAAAACACATTCATTGGAAAAGTGTTCCAAGCTTCCAAAATACTACTGGTTTTCTGAATACTCGGCAAATTTTTTTTCATCCGACCTTGATGATCTCTGTGGTAATGATCACTTCACTAAGTCCACTTAGCTGCCCAATATTCACTCTTCAACGATGAAGCGTTCGTTACCAGTAACAGTTTGAGTTTTTAGGTTTCACTCTATTTCCTCCTATATAGATAGATGTGTTTGGAAGTCTAAATCAAACACGGTTTTTGCTAGCTCCTTGAAACTTGACAAAATAAAGTTGTTCTAAGTTCTGTCTTTGCAGTTTGTTTCCTCTTGAAATAGCCACAAGCAAAGACTGCGTAAAACACATTAATTGGAAAGGTGTTCCAAGCTTCCAAAATACTACTGGTTTTCTGAATAATCGGCAATTTTTTTTTCATCCGACCTTGATGATCTCTGTGGTAATGATCAGTTCACCAAGTCCACTTGGCTGCCCAATTTTCACTCATCTACTATGAAGCGTTCGTTACCAGTAACAGTTTGAATTTTTAGGTTTCACTCTATTTCCTCCTATACAGATAGATGTGTTTTTTAAGTCTAAATCAAACACGGTTTGTGCTAGCTCCTTGAAACTTGACAAAATAAAGTAGTTCCAAGTTCTTTCTTTGTGGTTTGTTTCCCCTTGAAATAGCCACAAGCAAAGACTGCGTAAAACACCTTCATTGGAAAGGTGTGCCAAGCTTCCAAAAAACTACTGGTTTTCTGAATACTCGGCAAATTTTTTTTCATCGGACCTTGATGATCTCTGTGGTAATGATCAGTTCACTAAGTCCACTTAGCTGCCCAATTTTCACTCTTCTCGGATGAAGCGTTCGATACCAGTCACAGTTTGAATTTTTAGGTTTCACTCTATTTCCTCCTATAGAGATAGATGTGTTTTTTAAGTCTAAATCAAACACGGTTTATGCTAGTTCCTTGAAACTTGACAAAATAAAGTTGTTCTAAGTTCTGTCTTTGCGGTTTGTTTCCTCTTGAAATAGCCACAAGCAAAGACTGCGTAAAACACATTAATTGGAAAGGTGTTCCAAGCTTCCAAAATACTACTTGTTTTCTGAATACTCGGCAATTTTTTTTCATCCGACCTTGATGATCTCTGTGGTAATGATCAGTTCACTAAGTCCACTTGGCTGCCCAATTTTCACTCTTCTAGGATGAAGCGTTCGTTACCAGTAACAGTTTGAATTTTTAGGTTTCACTCTATTTCCTCCTATACAGACAGATGTGTTTTTTAAGTCTAAATCAAACACGGTTTGTGCTAGCTTTTTCAAACTTGACAAAATAAATTAGTTCTAAGTTCTGTCTTTGTGGTTTGTTTCCTCTTGAAATAGCCACAAGCAAAACTGCGTAAAACACATTCATTGGAAAGGTGTTCCAAGTTCCAAAATACTACTGGTTTTCTGAAAACTCGGCAATTTTTTTTTCATCCTACCTTGATGATCTCTGTGGTAAGGTTCAGTTCACTAAGTCCACTTAGCTGCCCAATTTTCACTCTTCTAGGATGAAGCGTTCGTTACCAGTAACAGTTTGAATTTTTAGGTTTCACTCTATTTCCTCCTATAAAGATAGATGTGTTTTTTAAGTCTAAATCAAACACGGTTTTTGCTAGCTCCTTGAAACTTGACAAAATAAAGTTGTTCTAAGTTCTGTCTTTGCGGTTTGTTTCCTCTTGAAATAGCCACAAGCAAAGACTGCGTAAAACACATTCATTGGAAAGTTGTTCCAAGCTTCCAAAATACTACTGGTTTTCTGAATACTCGGCAATTTTTTTTCATCCGACCTTGATGATCTCTGTGGTAATGATCAGTGCACTAAGTCCACTTGGCTGCCCAATTCTCACTCTTCTAGGATGAAGCGTTCGTTACCAGTAACAGTTTGAATTTTTAGGTTTCACTCTATTTCCTCCTATACAGACAGATGTGTTTTTTAAGTCTAAATCAAACACGGTTTGTGCTAGCTTTTTGAAACTTGACAAAATAAATTACTTCTAAGTTCTGTCTTTGTGGTTTGTTTCCTCTTCAAATAGCCACAAGCAAAGACTGCGTAAAACACCTTCATTGGAAAGGTGTGCCAAGCTTCCAAAAAACTACTGGTTTTCTGAATACTCGGCAAATTTTTTTTCATCCGACCTTGATGATCTCTGTGGTAATGATTACTTCACTAAGTCCACTTAGCTGCCCAATTTTCACTCTTCTAGGATGAAGCGTTCGTTACCAGTAACAGTTTGAATTTTTAGGTTTCACTCTATTTCCTCCTATACAGATAGATGTGTTTTTTAAGTCTAAATCAAACACGGTTTGTGCTAGCTCCTTGAAACTTGACAAAATAAAGGAGTTCTAAGTTCTGTCTTTGTGGTTTGTTTCCTCTTGAAATAGCCACAAGCAAAGACTGCGTAAAACACCTTCATTGGAAAGGTGTGCCAAGCTTCCAAAAAACTACTGGTTTTCTGAATACTCGGCAAATTTTTTTTCATCCGACCTTGATGATCTCTGTGGTAATGATCACTTCACTAAGTCCACTTAGCTGCCCAATTTTCACTCTTCTAGGATGAAGCGTTCATTACCAGTAACAGTTTGAATTTTTAGGTTTCACTCTATTTCCTCCTATACAGATAGATGTGTTTTTTAAGTCTAAATCAAACACGGTTTGTGCTAGCTCCTTGAAACTTGACAAAATAAAGGAGTTCTAAGTTCTGTCTTTGTGGTTTGTTTCCTCTTGAAATAGCCACAAGCAAAGACTGCGTAAAACACCTTCATTGGAAAGGTGTGCCAAGCTTCCAAAAAACTACTGGTTTTCTGAATACTCGGCAAATTTTTTTTCATCCGACCTTGATGATCTCTGTGGTAATGATCACTTCACTAAGTCCACTTAGCTGCCCAATATTCACTCTTCTAGGATGAAACGTTCGTTACCAGTAACAGTTTGAGTTTTTAGGTTTCACTCTATTTCCTCCTATACAGATAGATGTGTTTGGAAGTCTAAATCAAACACGGTTTTTGCTAGCTCCTTGAAACTTGACAAAATAAAGTAGTTCTAAGTTCTGTCTTTGCGGTTTGTTTCCTCTTGAAATAGCCACAAGCAAAGACTGCGTAAAACACATTAATTGGAAAGGTGTTCCAAGCTTCCAAAATACTACTTGTTTTCTGAATACTCGGCAATATTTTTTTCAACCGACCTTGATGATCTCTGTGGTAATGATCAGTTCACTAAGTCCACTTGGCTGCCCAATTTTCACTCTTCTAGGATGAAGCGTTCGTTACCAGTAACAGTTTGAATTTTTAGGTTTCACTCTATTTCCTCCTATACAGACAGATGTGTTTTTTAAGTCTAAATCAAACACGGTTTGTGCTAGCTTTTTGAAACTTGACAAAATAAATTACTTCTAAGTTCTGTTTTTGTGGTTTGTTTCCTCTTCAAATAGCCACAAGCAAAGACTGCGTAAAACACCTTCATTGGAAAGGTGTGCCAAGCTTCAAAAAACTACTGGTTTTCTGAATACTCGGCAAATTTTTTTTCATCCGACCTTGATGATCTCTGTGGTAATGATCACTTCACTAAGTCCACTTAGCTGCCCAATATTCACTCTTCAACGATGAAGCGTTCGTTACCAGTAACAGTTTGAGTTTTTAGGTTTCACTCTATTTCCTCCTATATAGATAGATGTGTTTGGAAGTCTAAATCAAACACGGTTTTTGCTAGCTCCTTGAAACTTGACAAAATAAAGTTGTTCTAAGTTCTGTCTTTGCAGTTTGTTTCCTCTTGAAATAGCCACAAGCAAAGACTGCGTAAAACACATTAATTGGAAAGGTGTTCCAAGCTTCCAAAATACTACTGGTTTTCTGAATAATCGGCAATTTTTTTTTCATCCGACCTTGATGATCTCTGTGGTAATGATCAGTTCACCAAGTCCACTTGGCTGCCCAATTTTCACTCATCTACTATGAAGCGTTCGTTACCAGTAACAGTTTGAATTTTTAGGTTTCACTCTATTTCCTCCTATACAGATAGATGTGTTTTTTAAGTCTAAATCAAACACGGTTTGTGCTAGCTCCTTGAAACTTGACAAAATAAAGTAGTTCCAAGTTCTTTCTTTGTGGTTTGTTTCCCCTTGAAATAGCCACAAGCAAAGACTGCGTAAAACACCTTCATTGGAAAGGTGTGCCAAGCTTCCAAAAAACTACTGGTTTTCTGAATACTCGGCAAATTTTTTTTCATCGGACCTTGATGATCTCTGTGGTAATGATCAGTTCACTAAGTCCACTTAGCTGCCCAATTTTCACTCTTCTCGGATGAAGCGTTCGATACCAGTCACAGTTTGAATTTTTAGGTTTCACTCTATTTCCTCCTATAGAGATAGATGTGTTTTTTAAGTCTAAATCAAACACGGTTTGTGCTAGTTCCTTGAAACTTGACAAAATAAAGGAGTTCTAAGTTTTGTCTTTGTGGTTTGTTTCCTCTTGAAATAGCCACAAGCAAAGACTGCGTAAAACACCTTCATTGGAAAGGTGTGCCAAGCTTCCAAAAAACTACTGGTTTTCTGAATACTTGGCAAATTTTTTTTCATCCGTCCTTGATGATCTCTGTGGTAATGATCACTTCACTAAGTCCACTTAGCTGCCCAATATTCACTCTTCTAGGATGAAGCGTTCGTTACCAGTAACAGTTTGAATTTTTAGGTTTCACTCTATTTCCTCCTATACAGATAGATGTGTTTGGAAGTCTAAATCAAACACGGTTTTTGCTAGCTCCTTGAAACTTGACAAAATAAAGTTGTTCTAAGTTCTGTCTTTGCGGATTGTTTCCTCTTGAAAATAGCCACAAGCAAAGACTGCGTAAAACACATTAATTGGAAAGGTGTTCCAAGCTTCCAAAATACTACTGGTTTTCTGAATACTCGGCAATTTTTTTTTCATCCGACCTTGATGATCTCTGTGGTAATGATCAGTTCACTAAGTCCACTTGGCTGCCCAATTTTCACTCTTCTAGGATGAAGCGTTCGTTACCAGTAACAGTTTGAGTTTTTAGGTTTCACTCTATTTCCTCCTATACAGACAGATGTGTTTTTTAAGTCTAAATCAAACACGGTTTGTGCTAGCTTTTTGAAACTTGACAAATAAATTAGTTCTAAGTTCTGTCTTTGTGGTTTGTTTCCTCTTCAAATAGCCACAAGCAAAGACTGCGTAAAACACCTTCATTGGAAAGGTGTGCCAAGCTTCCAAAAAACTACTGGTTTTCTGAATACTCGGCAAATTTTTTTTCATCCGACCTTGATGATCTCTGTGGTAATGATCACTTCACTAAGTCCACTTAGCTGCCCAATATTCACTCTCCTACGATGAAGCATTCGTTACCAGTAACAGTTTGAGTTTTCGGTTTCACTCTATTTCCCCCTATATAGATAGATGTGTTTGGAAGTCTAAATCAAACACGGTTTTTGCTAGCTCCTTGAAACTTGACAAAATAAAGTTGTTCTAAGTTCTGTCTTTGCGGTTTGTTTCCTCTTGAAATAGCCATAAGCAAAGACTGCGTAAAACACATTAATTCAAAGGTGTTCCAAGCTTCCAAAATACTACTGGTTTTCTGAATACTCGGCAATTTTTTTTTCATCCGACCTTGATGATCTCTGTGGTAATGATCAGTTCACTAAGTCCACTTGGCTGCCCAATTTTCACTCTTATAGGATGAAGCGTTCGTTACCAGTAACAGTTTGAATTTTTAGGTTTCACTCTATTTCCTCCTATACAGACAGATGTGTTTTTTCAGTCTAAATCAAACACGGTTTGTGCTAGCTTTTTGAAACTTGACAAAATAAATTAGTTCTAAGTTCTGTCTTTGTGGTTTGTTTCCTCTTCAAATAGCCACAAGCAAAGACTGCGTAAAACACATTCATTGGAAAGGTGTTCCAAGCTTCCAAAATACTACTGGTTTTCTGAATACTCGGCAAATTTTTTTTTCATCCGACCTTGATGATCTCTGTGGTAATGATCAGTTCACTAAGTCCACTTAGCTGCCCAATTTTCACTCTTCTAGGATGAAGCGTTCGTTACCAGTAACAGTTTGAATTTTTAGGTTTCATTCTATTTCCTCCTATACAGATAGATGTGTTTTTTAAGTCTAAATCAAACACGGTTTGTGCTAGCTCCTTGAAACTTGACAAAAAAAATTAGTTCTAAGTTCTGTCTTTGTGGTTTTTTTCCTCTTCAAATAGCCACAAGCAAAGACTGCGTAAAACATATTCATTTGAAAGGTGTTCCAAGCTTCCAAAATACTACTGGTTTTCTGAATACTCGGCAAATTTTTTTTCATCCGACCTTGATGATCTCTGTGGTAATGATCAGTTCACTAAGTCCACTTAGCTGCCCAATTTTCACTCTTCTAGGATGAAGCGTTCGTTACCAGTAACAGTTTGAGTTTTTAGGTTTCACTCTATTTCCTCCTATATAGATAGATGTGTTTGGAAGTCTAAATCAAACACGGTTTGTGCTAGCTCCTTGAAACTTGACAAAATAAAGTTGTTCTAAGTTCTGTCTTTGTGGTTTGTTTCCTCTTGAAATAGCCACAAGCAAAGACTGCGTAAAATACCTTCATTGGAAAGGTGTTCAAAACTTCCAAAATACTACTGGTTTTCTGAATACTCGGCAAATTTTTTTTCATCCGACCTTGATGATCTCTGTGGTAATGATCAGTTCACTAAGTCCACTTGGCTGCCCAATTTTCACTCTTCTAGGATGAAGCGTTCGTTACCAGTAACAGTTTGAATTTTTAGGTTTCACTCTATTTCCTCCTATACAGACAGATGTGTTTTTTAAGTCTAAATCAAACACGGTTTGTGCTAGCTCCTTGAAACTTGACAAAATAAATTAGTTCTAAGTTCTGTCTTTGTGGTTTGTTTCCTCTTCAAATAGCCACAAGCAAAGACTGCGTAAAACACATTCATTGGAAAGGTGTTCCAAGCTTCCAAAATACTACTGGTTTTCTGAATACTCGGCAAATTTTTTTTCATCCGACCTTGATGATCTCTTGTTAATGATCAGTTCACTAAGTCCACTTAGCTGCCCAATTTTCACTCTTCTAGGAATAAGCGTTCGTTACCAGTAACAGTTTGAATTTTTAGGTTTCACTCTATTTCCTCCTATACAGATAGATGTGTTTTTTAAGTCTAAATCAAACACGGTTTGTGCTAGCTCCTTGAAACTTGACAAAATAAAGTAGTTCTAAGTTCTGTCTTTGTGGTTTGTTTCCCCTTGAAATAGCCACAAGCAAAGACTGCGTAAACCACCTTCATTGGAAAGGTGTGCCAAGCTTCCAAAAAACTACTGGTTTTCTGAATACTCGGCAAATTTTTTTTCATCCGACCTTGATGATCTCTGTGGTAATGATCAGTTCACTAAGTCCACTTAGCTGCCCAATTTTCACTCTTCTAGGATGAAGCGTTCGATAGCAGTCACAGTTTGAATTTATAGGTTTCACTCTATTTCCTCCTATAGAGATAGATGTGTTTTTTAAGTCTAAATCAAACACGGTTTGTGCTAGTTCCTTGAAACTTGACAAAATAAAGGAGTTCTAAGTTCTGTCTTTGTGGTTTGTTTCCCCTTGAAATAGCCACAAGCAAAGACTGCGTAAAACACCTTCATTGGAAAGGTGTGCCAAGCTTCCAAAAAACTACTGGTTTTCTGAATACTCGGCAAATTTTTTTTCATCCGACCTTGATGATCTCTGTGGTAATGATCACTTCACTAAGTCCACTTAGCTGCCCAATTTTCATTCTTCTAGGATGTAGCGTTCGTTACCAGTAACAGTTTGAATTTTTAGGTTTCACTCTATTTCCTCCTATACAGACAGATGTGTTTTTTAAGTCTAAATCAAACACGGTTTGTGCTAGCTTTTTGAAACTTGACAAAATAAATTATTCTAAGTTCTGTCTTTGTGGTTTGTTTCCTCTTCAAATAGCCACAAGCAAAGACTGCGTAAAACACATTCATTGGAAATGTGTTCCAAGCTTCCAAAATACTACTGGTTTTCTGAATACTCGGCAAATTTTTTTTCATCCGACCTTGATGATCTCTGTGGTACTGATCAGTTCACTAAGTCCACTTAGCTGCCGAATTTTCACTCTTCTAGGATGAAGCGTTCGTTACCAGTAACAGTTTGAATTTTTAGGTTTCACTCTATTTCCTCCTATACAGATAGATGTGTTTTTTACGTCTAAATCAAACACGGTTTGTGCTAGCTCCTTGAAACTTGACAAAATAAAGTTGTTCTAAGTTCTCTCTTTGTGGTTTGTTTCCCCTTGAAATAGCCACAAGCAAAGACTGCGTAAAACACCTTCATTGGAAAGGTGTGCCAAGCTTCCAAAAAACTACTGGTTTTCTGAATACTCGGCAAATTTTTTTTCATCCGACCTTGATGATCCCTGTGGTAATGATCAGTTCACTAAGTCCACTTAGCTGCCCAATTTTCACTCTTCTAGGATGAAGCGTTCGATACCAGTCACAGTTTGAATTTTTAGGTTTCACTCTATTTCCTCCTATAGAGATAGATGTGTTTTTTAAGTCTAAATCAAACACGGTTTGTGCTAGTTCCTTGAAACTTGACAAAATAAAGGAGTTCTAAGTTCTGTCTTTGTGGTTTGTTTCCTCTTGAAATAGCCACAAGCAAAGACTGCGTAAAACACCTTCATTGGAAAGGTGTGCCAAGCTTCCAAAAAACTACTGGTTTTCTGAATACTCGGCAAATTTTTTTTCATCCGACCTTGATGATCTCTGTGGTAATGATCACTTCACTAAGTCCACTTAGCTGCCCAATATTCACTCTTCTAGGATGAATCGTTCGTTACCAGTAACAGTTTGAATTTTTAGGTTTCACTCTATTTCCTCCTATACAGATAGATGTGTTTGGAAGTCTAAATCAAACACGGTTTTTGCTAGCTCCTTGAAACTTGACAAAATAAAGTTGTTCTAAGTTCTGTCTTTGCGGTTTGTTTCCTCTTGAAATAGCCACAAGCAAAGACTGCGTAAAACACATTAATTGGAAAGGTGTTCCAAGCTTCCAAAATACTACTGGTTTTCTGAATACTCGGCAAATTTTTTTTCATCCGATCTTGATGATCTCTGTGGTAATGATCAGTTCACTAAGTCCACTTAGCTGCCCAATTTTCACTCTTCTAGGATGAAGCGTTCATTACCAGTAACAGTTTGAATTTTTAGGTTTCACTCTTTTTCCTCCTATACAGATAGATGTGTTTTTTAAGTCTAAATCAAACAAGGTTTGTGCTAGCTCCTTGAAACTTGACAAAATAAAGTAGTTCTAAGTTCTGTCTTTCTGGTTTGTTTCCCCTTGAAATAGCCACAAGCAAAGACTGCGTAAAACACCTTCATTGGAAAGGTGTGCCAAGCTTCCAAAAAACTACTGGTTTTCTGAATACTCGGCAAAATTTTTTTCATCCGACCTTGATGATCTCTGTGGTAAATATCAGTTCACTAAGTCCACTTAGCTGCCCAATTTTCACTCTTCTAGGATGAAGCGTTCGATACCAGTCACAGTTTGAATTTTTAGGTTTCACTCTATTTCCTCCTATACAGATAGATGTGTTTTTAAAGTCTAAATCAAACACGGTTTGTGCTAGTTTTTTGAAACTTGACAAAATAAAGGAGTTCTAAGTTCTGTCTTTGTGGTTTGTTTCCTCTTGAAATAGCCACAAGCAAAGACTGCGTAAAACACCTTCATTGGAAAGGTGTGCCAAGCTTCCAAAAAACTACTGGTTTTCTGAATACTCGGCAAATTTTTTTTCATCCGACCTTGATGATCTCTGTGGTAATGATCACTTCACTAAGTCCACTTAGCTGCCCAATAGTCACTCTCCTACGATGAAGCGTTCGTTACCAGTAACAGTTTGAGTTTTTAGGTTTCACTCTATTTCCCCCTATATAGATAGATGTGTTTGGAAGTCTAAATCAAACACGGTTTTTGCTAGCTCCTTGAAACTTGACAAAATAAAGTTGTTCTAAGTTCTGTCTTTGCGGTTTGTTTCCTCTTGAAATAGCCACAAGCAAAGACTGCGTAAAACACATTAATTCAAAGGTGTTCCAAGCTTCCAAAATACTACTGGTTTTCTGAATACTCGGCAATTTTTTTTTCATCCGACCTTGATGATCTCTGTGGTAATGATCAGTTCACTAAGTCCACTTGGCTGCCCAATTTTCACTCTTCTAGGATGAAGCGTTCGTTACCAGTAACAGTTTGAATTTTTAGGTTTCACTCTATTTCCTCCTATACAGACAGATGTGTTTTTTAAGTATAAATCAAACACGGTTTGTGCTAGCTTTTTGAAACTTGACAAAATAAATTAGTTCTAAGTTCTGTCTTTGTGGTTTGTTTCCTCTTCAAATAGCCACAAGCAAAGACTGCGTAAAACACATTCATTGGAAAGGTGTTCCAAGCTTCCAAAATACTACTGGTTTTCTGAATACTCGGCAAATTTTTTTTTCATCCGACCTTGATGATCTCTGTGGTAATGATCAGTTCACTAAGTCCACTTAGCTGCCCAATTTTCACTCTTCTAGGATGAAGCGTTCGTTACCAGTAACAGTTTGAATTTTTAGGTTTCACTCTATTTCCTCCTATACAGATAGATGTGTTTTTTAAGTCTAAATCAAACACGGTTTGTGCTAGCTCCTTGAAACTTGACAAAAAAAATTTGTTCTAAGTTCTGTCTTTGTGGTTTTTTTCCTCTTCAAATAGCCACAAGCAAAGACTGCGTAAAACATATTCATTTGAAAGGTGTTCCAAGCTTCCAAAATACTACTGGTTTTCTGAATACTCGGCAAATTTTTTTTCATCCGACCTTGATGATCTCTGTGGTAATGATCAGTTCACTACGTCCACTTAGCTGCCCAATTTTCACTCTTCTAGGATGAAGCGTTCGTTACCAGTATCAGTTTGAATTTTTAGGTTTCACTCTATTTCCTCCTATACAGATAGATGTGTTTTTTAAGTCTAAATCAAACACGGTTTGTGCTAGCTCCTTGAAACTTGACAAAATAAAGTAGTTCTAAGTTCTGTCTTTGTGGTTTGTTTCCTCTTGAAATAGCCACAAGCAAAGACTGCGTAAAACACATTCATTGGAAAGGTGTTCCAAGCTTCCAAAATACTACTGGTTTTCTGAATACTCGGCAAATTTTTTTTCATCCGACCTTGATGATCTCTGTGGTAATGATCAGTTCACTAAGTCCACTTAGCTGCCCAATTTTCACTCTTCTAGGATGAAGCGTTCGATACCAGTCACAGTTTGAATTTTTAGGTTTCACTCTATTTCCTCCTATACAGATAGATGTGTTTTTAAAGTCTAAATCAAACACGGTTTGTGCTAGTTTTTTGAAACTTGACAAAATAAAGGAGTTCTAAGTTCTGTCTTTGTGGTTTGTTTCCTCTTGAAATAGCCACAAGCAAAGACTGCGTAAAACACCTTCATTGGAAAGGTGTGCCAAGCTTCCAAAAAACTACTGGTTTTCTGAATACTCGGCAAATTTTTTTTCATCCGACCTTGATGATCTCTGTGGTAATGATCACTTCACTAAGTCCACTTAGCTGCCCAATAGTCACTCTCCTACGATGAAGCGTTCGTTACCAGTAACAGTTTGAGTTTTTAGGTTTCACTCTATTTCCCCCTATATAGATAGATGTGTTTGGAAGTCTAAATCAAACACGGTTTTTGCTAGCTCCTTGAAACTTGACAAAATAAAGTTGTTCTAAGTTCTGTCTTTGCGGTTTGTTTCCTCTTGAAATAGCCACAAGCAAAGACTGCGTAAAACACATTAATTCAAAGGTGTTCCAAGCTTCCAAAATACTACTGGTTTTCTGAATACTCGGCAATTTTTTTTTCATCCGACCTTGATGATCTCTGTGGTAATGATCAGTTCACTAAGTCCACTTGGCTGCCCAATTTTCACTCTTCTAGGATGAAGCGTTCGTTACCAGTAACAGTTTGAATTTTTAGGTTTCACTCTATTTCCTCCTATACAGACAGATGTGTTTTTTAAGTATAAATCAAACACGGTTTGTGCTAGCTTTTTGAAACTTGACAAAATAAATTAGTTCTAAGTTCTGTCTTTGTGGTTTGTTTCCTCTTCAAATAGCCACAAGCAAAGACTGCGTAAAACACATTCATTGGAAAGGTGTTCCAAGCTTCCAAAATACTACTGGTTTTCTGAATACTCGGCAAATTTTTTTTTCATCCGACCTTGATGATCTCTGTGGTAATGATCAGTTCACTAAGTCCACTTAGCTGCCCAATTTTCACTCTTCTAGGATGAAGCGTTCGTTACCAGTAACAGTTTGAATTTTTAGGTTTCACTCTATTTCCTCCTATACAGATAGATGTGTTTTTTAAGTCTAAATCAAACACGGTTTGTGCTAGCTCCTTGAAACTTGACAAAAAAAATTTGTTCTAAGTTCTGTCTTTGTGGTTTTTTTCCTCTTCAAATAGCCACAAGCAAAGACTGCGTAAAACATATTCATTTGAAAGGTGTTCCAAGCTTCCAAAATACTACTGGTTTTCTGAATACTCGGCAAATTTTTTTTCATCCGACCTTGATGATCTCTGTGGTAATGATCAGTTCACTACGTCCACTTAGCTGCCCAATTTTCACTCTTCTAGGATGAAGCGTTCGTTACCAGTATCAGTTTGAATTTTTAGGTTTCACTCTATTTCCTCCTATACAGATAGATGTGTTTTTTAAGTCTAAATCAAACACGGTTTGTGCTAGCTCCTTGAAACTTGACAAAATAAAGTAGTTCTAAGTTCTGTCTTTGTGGTTTGTTTCCTCTTGAAATAGCCACAAGCAAAGACTGCGTAAAACACATTCATTGGAAAGGTGTTCCAAGCTTCCAAAATACTACTGGTTTTCTGAATACTCGGCAAATTTTTTTTTCATCCGACCTTGATGATCTCTGTGGTAATGATCAGTTCACTAAGTCCACTTAGCTGCCCAATTTTCACTCTTCTAGGATGAAGCGTTCGATACCAGTCACAGTTTGAATTTTTAGGTTTCACTCTATTTCCTCCTATACAGATAGATGTGTTTTTAAAGTCTAAATCAAACACGGTTTGTGCTAGTTTTTTGAAACTTGACAAAATAAAGGAGTTCTAAGTTCTGTCTTTGTGGTTTGTTTCCTCTTGAAATAGCCACAAGCAAAGACTGCGTAAAACACCTTCATTGGAAAGGTGTGCCAAGCTTCCAAAAAACTACTGGTTTTCTGAATACTCGGCAAATTTTTTTTCATCCGACCTTGATGATCTCTGTGGTAATGATCACTTCACTAAGTCCACTTAGCTGCCCAATAGTCACTCTCCTACGATGAAGCGTTCGTTACCAGTAACAGTTTGAGTTTTTAGGTTTCACTCTATTTCCCCCTATATAGATAGATGTGTTTGGAAGTCTAAATCAAACACGGTTTTTGCTAGCTCCTTGAAACTTGACAAAATAAAGTTGTTCTAAGTTCTGTCTTTGCGGTTTGTTTCCTCTTGAAATAGCCACAAGCAAAGACTGCGTAAAACACATTAATTCAAAGGTGTTCCAAGCTTCCAAAATACTACTGGTTTTCTGAATACTCGGCAATTTTTTTTTCATCCGACCTTGATGATCTCTGTGGTAATGATCAGTTCACTAAGTCCACTTGGCTGCCCAATTTTCACTCTTCTAGGATGAAGCGTTCGTTACCAGTAACAGTTTGAATTTTTAGGTTTCACTCTATTTCCTCCTATACAGACAGATGTGTTTTTTAAGTATAAATCAAACACGGTTTGTGCTAGCTTTTTGAAACTTGACAAAATAAATTAGTTCTAAGTTCTGTCTTTGTGGTTTGTTTCCTCTTCAAATAGCCACAAGCAAAGACTGCGTAAAACACATTCATTGGAAAGGTGTTCCAAGCTTCCAAAATACTACTGGTTTTCTGAATACTCGGCAAATTTTTTTTTCATCCGACCTTGATGATCTCTGTGGTAATGATCAGTTCACTAAGTCCACTTAGCTGCCCAATTTTCACTCTTCTAGGATGAAGCGTTCGTTACCAGTAACAGTTTGAATTTTTAGGTTTCACTCTATTTCCTCCTATACAGATAGATGTGTTTTTTAAGTCTAAATCAAACACGGTTTGTGCTAGCTCCTTGAAACTTGACAAAAAAAATTTGTTCTAAGTTCTGTCTTTGTGGTTTTTTTCCTCTTCAAATAGCCACAAGCAAAGACTGCGTAAAACATATTCATTTGAAAGGTGTTCCAAGCTTCCAAAATACTACTGGTTTTCTGAATACTCGGCAATTTTTTTTCATCCGACCTTGATGATCTCTGTGGTAATGATCAGTTCACTACGTCCACTTAGCTGCCCAATTTTCACTCTTCTAGGATGAAGCGTTCGTTACCAGTATCAGTTTGAATTTTTAGGTTTCACTCTATTTCCTCCTATACAGATAGATGTGTTTTTTAAGTCCAAATCAAACACGGTTTGTGCTAGCTCCTTGAAACTTGACAAAAAAAATTAGTTCTAAGTTCTGTCTTTGTGGTTTGTTTCCTCTTGAAATAGCCACAAGCAAAGACTGCGTAAAACACTTTCATTGGAAAGGTGTTCCAAGCTTCCAAAATACTACTGGTTTTCTGAATACTCGGCAAATTTTTTTTCATCCGACCTTGATGATCTCTGTGGTAATGATCAGTTCACTAAGTCTACTTAGCTGCCCAATTTTCACTCTTCTAGGATGAAGCGTTCGTTACCAGTAACAGTTTGAATTTTTAGGTTTCACTCTATTTCCTCCTATACACATAGATGTGTTTTTTAAGTCTAAATCAAACACGGTTTGTGCTAGCTCCTTGAAACTTGACAAAATAAAGTTGTTCTAAGTTCTGTCTTTGTGGTTTGTTTCCTCTTGAAATAGCCACAAGCAAAGACTGCGTAAAACACCTTCATTGGAAAGGTGTTCCAAGCTTCCAAAATACTACTGGTTTTCTGAATACTCGGCAAATTTTTTTTCATCCGACCTTGATGATCTCTGTGGTAATGATCAGTTCACTAAGTCCACTTAGCTGCCCAATTTTCACTCTTCTAGGATGAAGCGTTCATTACCAGTAACAGTTTGAATTTTTAGGTTTCACTCTATTTCCTCCTATACAGACAGATGTGTTTTTTAAGTCTAAATCAAACACGGTTTGTGCTAGCTCCTTGAAACTTGACAAAATAAATTAGTTCTAAGTTCTGTCTTTGTGGTTTGTATCCTCTTCAAATAGCCACAAGCAAAGACTGCCTAAAACACATTCATTGGAAAGGTGTTCCAAGCTTCCAAAATACTACTGGTTTTCTGAATACTCGGCAAATTTTTTTTCATCCGACCTTGATGATCTCTGTGGTAATGATCAGTTCACTAAGTCCACTTAGCTGCCCAATTTTCACTCTTCTAGGATGAAGCGTTCGTTACCAGTAACAGTTTGAATTTTTAGGTTTCACTCTATTTTCTCCTATACAGATAGATGTGTTTTTTAAGTCTAAATCAAACACGGTTTGTGCTAGCTCCTTGAAACTTGACAAAATAAAGTAGTTCTAAGTTCTGTCTTTGTGGTTTGTTTCCCCTTGAAATAGCCACAAGCAAAGACTGCGTAAAACACCTTCATTGGAAAGGTGTTCCAAGCTTCCAAAATACTACTGGTTTTCTGAAAACTCGGCAAATTTTTTTTTCATCCGACCTTGATGATCTCTGTGGTAAGGTTCAGTTCACTAAGTCCACTTAGCTGCCCAATTTTCACTCTTCTAGGATGAAGCGTTCGTTACCAGTAACAGTTTGAATTTTTAGGTTTCACTCTATTTCCTCCTATACAGATAGATGTGTTTTTTAAGTCTAAATCAAACACGGTTTGTGCTAGCTCCTTGAAACTTGACAAAAAAAAATTAGTTCTAAGTTCTGTCTTTGTGGTTTGTTTCCTCTTGAAATAGCCACAAGCAAAGACTGCGTAAAACACATTCATTGGAAAGGTGTTCCAAGCTTCCAAAATACTACTGGTTTTCTGAATACTCGGCTAATTTTTTTTCATCCGACCTTGATGATCTCTGTGGTAATGATCAGTTCACTAAGTCCACTTAGCTGCCCAATTTTAACTCTTCTAGGATGAAGCGTTCGTTACCAGTAACAGTTTGAATTTTTAGGTTTCACTCTATTTCCTCCTATACACATAGATGTGTTTTTTAAGTCTAAATCAAACACGGTTTGTGCTAGCTCCTTGAAACTTGACAAAATAAAGTAGTTCTAAGTTCTGTCTTTGTGGTTTGTTTCCCCTTGAAATAGCCACAAGCAAAGACTGCGTAAAACACCTTCATTGGAAAGGTGTGCCAAGCTTCCAAAAAACTACTGGTTTTCTGAATACTCGGCAAATTTTTTTTCATCCGACCTTGATGATCTCTGTGGTAATGATCAGTTCACTAAGTCCACTTAGCTGCCCAATTTTCACTCTTCTAGGATGTAGCGTTCGTTACCAGTAACAGTTTGAATTTTTAGGTTTCACTCTATTTCCTCCTATACAGATAGATGTGTTTTTTAAGTCTAAATCAAACACGGTTTGTGCTAGCTCCTTGAAACTTGACAAAATAAAGTAGTTCTAAGTTCTGTCTTTGTGGTTTGTTTCCCCTTGAAATAGCCACAAGCAAAGACTGCGTAAAACACCTTCATTGGAAAGGTGTGCCAAGCTTCCAAAAAACTACTGGTTTTCTGAATACTCAGCAAATTTTTTTTCATCCGACCTTGATGATCTCTGTGGTAATGATCACTTCACTAAGTCCACTTAGCTGCCCAATTTTCACTCTTCTAGGATGTAGCGTTCGTTACCAGTAACAGTTTGAATTTTTAGGTTTCACTCTATTTCCTCCTATACAGATAGATGTGTTTTTTAAGTCTAAATCAAACACGGTTTGTGCTAGCTCCTTGAAACTTGACAAAATAAAGTTGTTCTAAGTTCTGTCTTTGTGGTTTGTTTCCTCTTGAAATAGCCACAAGCAAAGACTGCATAAAACACATTCATTGGAAAGGTGTTCCAAGCTTCCAAAATACTACTGGTTTTCTGAAAACTCGGCAATTTTTTTTTCATCCTACCTTGATGATCTCTGTGGTAAGGTTCAGTTCACTAAGTCCACTTAGCTGCCCAATTTTCACTCTTCTAGGATGAAGCGTTCGTTACCAGTAACAGTTTGAATTTTTAGGTTTCACTCTATTTCCTCCTATACAGATAGATGTGTTTTTTAAGTCTAAATCAAACACGGTTTGTGCTAGCTCATTGAAACTTGACAAAATAAAGTTGTTCTAAGTTCTGTCTTTGTGGTTTGTTTCCTCTTGAAATAGCCACAAGCAAAGACTGCGTAAAACACATTCATTGGAAAGGTGTTCCAAGCTTCCAAAATACTACTGGTTTTCTGAAAACTCGGCAAATTTTTTTTCATCCTACCTTGATGATCTCTGTGGTAAGGTTCAGTTCACTAAGTCCACTTAGCTGCCCAATTTTCACTCTTCTAGGATGAAGCGTTCGTTACCAGTATCAGTTTGAATTTTTAGGTTTCACTCTATTTCCTCCTATACAGATAGATGTGTTTTTTAAGTCCAAATCAAACACGGTTTGTGCTAGCTCCTTGAAACTTGACAAAAAAAATTAGTTCTAAGTTCTGTCTTTGTGGTTTGTTTCCTCTTGAAATAGCCACAAGCAAAGACTGCGTAAAACACATTCATTGGAAAGGTGTTCCAAGCTTCCAAAATACTACTGGTTTTCTGAATACTCGGCAAATTTTTTTTCATCCGACCTTGATGATCTCTGTGGTAATGATCAGTTCACTAAGTCTACTTAGCTGCCCAATTTTCACTCTTCTAGGATGAAGCGTTCGTTACCAGTAACAGTTTGAATTTTTAGGTTTCACTCTATTTCCTCCTATACACATAGATGTGTTTTTTAAGTCTAAATCAAACACGGTTTGTGCTAGCTCCTTGAAACTTGACAAAATAAAGTTGTTCTAAGTTCTGTCTTTGTGGTTTGTTTCCTCTTGAAATAGCCACAAGCAAAGACTGCGTAAAACACCTTCATTGGAAAGGTGTTCCAAGCTTCCAAAATACTACTGGTTTTCTGAATACTCGGCAAATTTTTTTTCATCCGACCTTGATGATCTCTGTGGTAATGATCAGTTCACTAAGTCCACTTAGCTGCCCAATTTTCACTCTTCTAGGATGAAGCGTTCATTACCAGTAACAGTTTGAATTTTTAGGTTTCACTCTATTTCCTCCTATACAGACAGATGTGTTTTTTAAGTCTAAATCAAACACGGTTTGTGCTAGCTCCTTGAAACTTGACAAAATAAATTAGTTCTAAGTTCTGTCTTTGTGGTTTGTATCCTCTTCAAATAGCCACAAGCAAAGACTGCCTAAAACACATTCATTGGAAAGGTGTTCCAAGCTTCCAAAATACTACTGGTTTTCTGAATACTCGGCAAATTTTTTTTCATCCGACCTTGATGATCTCTGTGGTAATGATCAGTTCACTAAGTCCACTTAGCTGCCCAATTTTCACTCTTCTAGGATGAAGCGTTCGTTACCAGTAACAGTTTGAATTTTTAGGTTTCACTCTATTTTCTCCTATACAGATAGATGTGTTTTTTAAGTCTAAATCAAACACGGTTTGTGCTAGCTCCTTGAAACTTGACAAAATAAAGTAGTTCTAAGTTCTGTCTTTGTGGTTTGTTTCCCCTTGAAATAGCCACAAGCAAAGACTGCGTAAAACACCTTCATTGGAAAGGTGTTCCAAGCTTCCAAAATACTACTGGTTTTCTGAAAACTCGGCAAATTTTTTTTCATCCGACCTTGATGATCTCTGTGGTAAGGTTCAGTTCACTAAGTCCACTTAGCTGCCCAATTTTCACTCTTCTAGGATGAAGCGTTCGTTACCAGTAACAGTTTGAATTTTTAGGTTTCACTCTATTTCCTCCTATACAGATAGATGTGTTTTTTTAAGTCTAAATCAAACACGGTTTGTGCTAGCTCCTTGAAACTTGACAAAAAAAAATTAGTTCTAAGTTCTGTCTTTGTGGTTTGTTTCCTCTTGAAATAGCCACAAGCAAAGACTGCGTAAAACACATTCATTGGAAAGGTGTTCCAAGCTTCCAAAATACTACTGGTTTTCTGAATACTCGGCTAATTTTTTTTCATCCGACCTTGATGATCTCTGTGGTAATGATCAGTTCACTAAGTCCACTTAGCTGCCCAATTTTAACTCTTCTAGGATGAAGCGTTCGTTACCAGTAACAGTTTGAATTTTTAGGTTTCACTCTATTTCCTCCTATACACATAGATGTGTTTTTTAAGTCTAAATCAAACACGGTTTGTGCTAGCTCCTTGAAACTTGACAAAATAAAGTAGTTCTAAGTTCTGTCTTTGTGGTTTGTTTCCCCTTGAAATAGCCACAAGCAAAGACTGCGTAAAACACCTTCATTGGAAAGGTGTGCCAAGCTTCCAAAAAACTACTGGTTTTCTGAATACTCGGCAAATTTTTTTTCATCCGACCTTGATGATCTCTGTGGTAATGATCAGTTCACTAAGTCCACTTAGCTGCCCAATTTTCACTCTTCTAGGATGTAGCGTTCGTTACCAGTAACAGTTTGAATTTTTAGGTTTCACTCTATTTCCTCCTATACAGATAGATGTGTTTTTTAAGTCTAAATCAAACACGGTTTGTGCTAGCTCCTTGAAACTTGACAAAATAAAGTAGTTCTAAGTTCTGTCTTTGTGGTTTGTTTCCCCTTGAAATAGCCACAAGCAAAGACTGCGTAAAACACCTTCATTGGAAAGGTGTGCCAAGCTTCCAAAAAACTACTGGTTTTCTGAATACTCAGCAAATTTTTTTTCATCCGACCTTGATGATCTCTGTGGTAATGATCACTTCACTAAGTCCACTTAGCTGCCCAATTTTCACTCTTCTAGGATGTAGCGTTCGTTACCAGTAACAGTTTGAATTTTTAGGTTTCACTCTATTTCCTCCTATACAGATAGATGTGTTTTTTAAGTCTAAATCAAACACGGTTTGTGCTAGCTCCTTGAAACTTGACAAAATAAAGTTGTTCTAAGTTCTGTCTTTGTGGTTTGTTTCCTCTTGAAATAGCCACAAGCAAAGACTGCATAAAACACATTCATTGGAAAGGTGTTCCAAGCTTCCAAAATACTACTGGTTTTCTGAAAACTCGGCAATTTTTTTTTCATCCTACCTTGATGATCTCTGTGGTAAGGTTCAGTTCACTAAGTCCACTTAGCTGCCCAATTTTCACTCTTCTAGGATGAAGCGTTCGTTACCAGTAACAGTTTGAATTTTTAGGTTTCACTCTATTTCCTCCTATACAGATAGATGTGTTTTTTAAGTCTAAATCAAACACGGTTTGTGCTAGCTCATTGAAACTTGACAAAATAAAGTTGTTCTAAGTTCTGTCTTTGTGGTTTGTTTCCTCTTGAAATAGCCACAAGCAAAGACTGCGTAAAACACATTCATTGGAAAGGTGTTCCAAGCTTCCAAAATACTACTGGTTTTCTGAAAACTCGGCAAATTTTTTTTCATCCTACCTTGATGATCTCTGTGGTAAGGTTCAGTTCACTAAGTCCACTTAGCTGCCCAATTTTCACTCTTCTAGGATGAAGCGTTCGTTACCAGTATCAGTTTGAATTTTTAGGTTTCACTCTATTTCCTCCTATACAGATAGATGTGTTTTTTAAGTCCAAATCAAACACGGTTTGTGCTAGCTCCTTGAAACTTGACAAAAAAAATTAGTTCTAAGTTCTGTCTTTGTGGTTTGTTTCCTCTTGAAATAGCCACAAGCAAAGACTGCGTAAAACACATTCATTGGAAAGGTGTTCCAAGCTTCCAAAATACTACTGGTTTTCTGAATACTCGGCAAATTTTTTTTCATCCGACCTTGATGATCTCTGTGGTAATGATCAGTTCACTAAGTCTACTTAGCTGCCCAATTTTCACTCTTCTAGGATGAAGCGTTCGTTACCAGTAACAGTTTGAATTTTTAGGTTTCACTCTATTTCCTCCTATACACATAGATGTGTTTTTTAAGTCTAAATCAAACACGGTTTGTGCTAGCTCCTTGAAACTTGACAAAATAAAGTTGTTCTAAGTTCTGTCTTTGTGGTTTGTTTCCTCTTGAAATAGCCACAAGCAAAGACTGCGTAAAACACCTTCATTGGAAAGGTGTTCCAAGCTTCCAAAATACTACTGGTTTTCTGAATACTCGGCAAATTTTTTTTCATCCGACCTTGATGATCTCTGTGGTAATGATCAGTTCACTAAGTCCACTTAGCTGCCCAATTTTCACTCTTCTAGGATGAAGCGTTCATTACCAGTAACAGTTTGAATTTTTAGGTTTCACTCTATTTCCTCCTATACAGACAGATGTGTTTTTAAGTCTAAATCAAACACGGTTTGTGCTAGCTCCTTGAAACTTGACAAAATAAATTAGTTCTAAGTTCTGTCTTTGTGGTTTGTATCCTCTTCAAATAGCCACAAGCAAAGACTGCCTAAAACACATTCATTGGAAAGGTGTTCCAAGCTTCCAAAATACTACTGGTTTTCTGAATACTCGGCAAATTTTTTTTCATCCGACCTTGATGATCTCTGTGGTAATGATCAGTTCACTAAGTCCACTTAGCTGCCCAATTTTCACTCTTCTAGGATGAAGCGTTCGTTACCAGTAACAGTTTGAATTTTTAGGTTTCACTCTATTTTCTCCTATACAGATAGATGTGTTTTTTAAGTCTAAATCAAACACGGTTTGTGCTAGCTCCTTGAAACTTGACAAAATAAAGTAGTTCTAAGTTCTGTCTTTGTGGTTTGTTTCCCCTTGAAATAGCCACAAGCAAAGACTGCGTAAAACACCTTCATTGGAAAGGTGTTCCAAGCTTCCAAAATACTACTGGTTTTCTGAAAACTCGGCAAATTTTTTTTTCATCCGACCTTGATGATCTCTGTGGTAAGGTTCAGTTCACTAAGTCCACTTAGCTGCCCAATTTTCACTCTTCTAGGATGAAGCGTTCGTTACCAGTAACAGTTTGAATTTTTAGGTTTCACTCTATTTCCTCCTATACAGATAGATGTGTTTTTTAAGTCTAAATCAAACACGGTTTGTGCTAGCTCCTTGAAACTTGACAAAAAAAAATTAGTTCTAAGTTCTGTCTTTGTGGTTTGTTTCCTCTTGAAATAGCCACAAGCAAAGACTGCGTAAAACACATTCATTGAAAAGGTGTTCCAAGCTTCCAAAATACTACTGGTTTTCTGAATACTCGGCTAATTTTTTTTCATCCGACCTTGATGATCTCTGTGGTAATGATCAGTTCACTAAGTCCACTTAGCTGCCCAATTTTAACTCTTCTAGGATGAAGCGTTCGTTACCAGTAACAGTTTGAATTTTTAGGTTTCACTCTATTTCCTCCTATACACATAGATGTGTTTTTTAAGTCTAAATCAAACACGGTTTGTGCTAGCTCCTTGAAACTTGACAAAATAAAGTAGTTCTAAGTTTTGTCTTTGTGGTTTGTTTCCTCTTGAAATAGCCACAAGCAAAGACTGCGTAAAACACATTCATTGGAAAGGTGTGCCAAGCTTCCAAAAAACTACTGGTTTTCTGAATACTCGGCAAATTTTTTTTCATCCGACCTTGATGATCTCTGTGGTAATGATCACTTCACTAAGTCCATTTAGCTGCCCAATATTCACTCTTCTAGGATGAAGCGTTCGTTACCAGTAACAGTTTGAGTTTTTAGGTTTCACTCTATTTCCTCCTATATAGATAGATGTGTTTGGAAGTCTAAATCAAACACGGTTTTTGCTAGCTCCTTGAAACTTGACAAAATAAAGTTGTTCTAAGTTCTGTCTTTGCGGTTTGTTTCCTCTTGAAATAGCCACAAGCAAAGACTGCGTAAAACACATTAATTGGAAAGGTGTTCCAAGCTTCCAAAATACTACTGGTTTTCTGAATACTCGGCAATTTTTGTTTCATCCAACCTTGATGATCTCTGTGGTAATGATCAGTTCACTAAGTCCACTTGGCTGCCCAATTTTCACTCTTCTAGGATGAAGCGTTCGTTACCAGTAACAGTTTGAATTTTTAGGTTTCACTCTATTTCCTCCTATACAGACAGATGTGTTTTTTAAGTCTAAATCAAACACGGTTTGTGCTAGCTTTTTGAAACTTGACAAAATAAATTACTTCTAAGTTCTGTCTTTGTGGTTTGTTTCCTCTTCAAATAGCCACAAGCAAAGACTGCGTAAAACACATTCATTGGAAAGGTGTTCCAAGCTTCCAAAATACTACTGGTTTTCTGAATACTCGGCAAATTTTTTTTCATCCGACCTTGATGATCTCTGTGGTAATGATCAGTTCACTAAGTCCACTTAGCTGCCCAATTTTCACTCTTCTAGGATGAAGCGTTCGTTACCAGTAACAGTTTGAATTTTTAGGTTTCAATCTATTTCCTCCTATACAGATAGATGTGTTTTTTAAGTCTAAATCAAACACGGTTTGTGCTAGCTCCTTGAAACTTGACAAAATAAAGTAGTTCTAAGTTCTGTCTTTGTGGTTTGTTTCCCCTTGAAATAGCCACAAGCAAAGACTGCGTAAAACACCTTCATTGGAAAGGTGTTCCAAGCTTCCAAAATACTACTGGTTTTCTGAAAACTCGGCAAATTTTTTTTTCATCCGACCTTGATGATCTCTGTGGTAAGGTTCAGTTCACTAAGTCCACTTAGCTGCCCAATTTTCACTCTTCTAGGATGAAGCGTTCGTTACCAGTAACAGTTTGAATTTTTAGGTTTCACTCTATTTCCTCCTATACAGATAGATGTGTTTTTTAAGTCTAAATCAAACACGGTTTGTGCTAGCTCCTTGAAACTTGACAAAAAAAAATTAGTTCTAAGTTCTGTCTTTGTGGTTTGTTTCCTCTTGAAATAGCCACAAGCAAAGACTGCGTAAAACACATTCATTGGAAAGGTGTTCCAAGCTTCCAAAATACTACTGGTTTTCTGAATACTCGGCTAATTTTTTTTCATCCGACCTTGATGATCTCTGTGGTAATGATCAGTTCACTAAGTCCACTTAGCTGCCCAATTTTAACTCTTCTAGGATGAAGCGTTCGTTACCAGTAACAGTTTGAATTTTTAGGTTTCACTCTATTTCCTCCTATACACATAGATGTGTTTTTTAAGTCTAAATCAAACACGGTTTGTGCTAGCTCCTTGAAACTTGACAAAATAAAGTAGTTCTAAGTTTTGTCTTTGTGGTTTGTTTCCTCTTGAAATAGCCACAAGCAAAGACTGCGTAAAACACATTCATTGGAAAGGTGTGCCAAGCTTCCAAAAAACTACTGGTTTTCTGAATACTCGGCAAATTTTTTTTCATCCGACCTTGATGATCTCTGTGGTAATGATCACTTCACTAAGTCCATTTAGCTGCCCAATATTCACTCTTCTAGGATGAAGCGTTCGTTACCAGTAACAGTTTGAGTTTTTAGGTTTCACTCTATTTCCTCCTATATAGATAGATGTGTTTGGAAGTCTAAATCAAACACGGTTTTTGCTAGCTCCTTGAAACTTGACAAAATAAAGTTGTTCTAAGTTCTGTCTTTGCGGTTTGTTTCCTCTTGAAATAGCCACAAGCAAAGACTGCGTAAAACACATTAATTGGAAAGGTGTTCCAAGCTTCCAAAATACTACTGGTTTTCTGAATACTCGGCAATTTTTGTTTCATCCAACCTTGATGATCTCTGTGGTAATGATCAGTTCACTAAGTCCACTTGGCTGCCCAATTTTCACTCTTCTAGGATGAAGCGTTCGTTACCAGTAACAGTTTGAATTTTTAGGTTTCACTCTATTTCCTCCTATACAGACAGATGTGTTTTTTAAGTCTAAATCAAACACGGTTTGTGCTAGCTTTTTGAAACTTGACAAAATAAATTACTTCTAAGTTCTGTCTTTGTGGTTTGTTTCCTCTTCAAATAGCCACAAGCAAAGACTGCGTAAAACACATTCATTGGAAAGGTGTTCCAAGCTTCCAAAATACTACTGGTTTTCTGAATACTCGGCAAATTTTTTTTCATCCGACCTTGATGATCTCTGTGGTAATGATCAGTTCACTAAGTCCACTTAGCTGCCCAATTTTCACTCTTCTAGGATGAAGCGTTCGTTACCAGTAACAGTTTGAATTTTTAGGTTTCAATCTATTTCCTCCTATACAGATAGATGTGTTTTTTAAGTCTAAATCAAACACGGTTTGTGCTAGCTCCTTGAAACTTGACAAAATAAAGTAGTTCTAAGTTCTGTCTTTGTGGTTTGTTTCCCCTTGAAATAGCCACAAGCAAAGACTGCGTAAAACACCTTCATTGGAAAGGTGTGCCAAGCTTCCAAAAAACTACTGGTTTTCTGAATACTCGGCAAATTTTTTTTCATCCGACCTTGATGATCTCTGTGGTAATGATCACTTCACTAAGTCCACTTAGCTGCCCAATTTTCACTCTTTTGGATGTAGCGTTCGTTACCAGTAACAGTTTGAATTTTTAGGTTTCACTCTATTTCCTCCTATACAGATAGATGTGTTTTTTAAGTCTAAATCAAACACGGTTTGTGCTAGCTCCTTGAAACTTGACAAAATAAAGTTGTTCTAAGTTCTGTCTTTGTGGTTTGTTTCCTCTTGAAATAGCCACAAGCAAAGACTGCGTAAAACACATTCATTGGAAAGGTGTTCCAAGCTTCCTAAATACTACTGGTTTTCTGAAAACTCGGCAATTTTTTTTTCATCCTACCTTGATGATCTCTGTGGTAAGGTTCAGTTCACTAAGTCCACTTAGCTGCCCAATTTTCACTCTTCTAGGATGAAGCGTTCGTTACCAGTAACAGTTTGAATTTTTAGGTTTCACTCTATTTCCTCCTATACAGATAGATGTGTTTTTTAAGTCTAAATCAAACACGGTTTGTGCTAGCTCCTTGAAACTTGACAAAAAAAATTAGTTCTAAGTTCTGTCTTTGTGGTTTGTTTCCTCTTGAAATAGCCACAAGCAAAGACTGCGTAAAACACATTCATTGGAAAGGTGTTCCAAGCTTCCAAAAAATACTACTGGTTTTCTTAATACTCGGCAAATTTTTTTTCATCCGACCTTGATGATCTCTGTGGTAATGATCAGTTCACTAAGTCCACTTAGCTGCCCAATTTTCACTCTTCTAGGATGAAGCGTTCGTTACCAGTAACAGTTTGAATTTTTAGGTTTCACTCTATTTCCTCCTATACACATAGATGTGTTTTTTAAGTCTAAATCAAACACGGTTTTTGCTAGCTCCTTGAAACTTGACAAAATAAAGTTGTTCTAAGTTCTGTCTTTGCGGTTTGTTTCCTCTTGAAATAGCCACAAGCAAAGACTGCGTAAAACACATTCATTGGAAAGGTGTTCCAAGCTTCCAAAATACTACTGGTTTTCTGAATACTCGGCAATTTTTTTTTCATCCGACCTTGATGATCTCTGTGGTAATGATCAGTTCACTAAGTCCACTTGGCTGCCCAATTTTCACTCTTCTAGGATGAAGCGTTCGTTACCAGTAACAGTTTGAATTTTTAGGTTTCACTCTATTTCCTCCTATACAGACAGATGTGTTTTTTAAGTCTAAATCAAACACGGTTTGTGCTAGCTTTTTGAAACTTGACAAAATAATTTACTTCTAAGTTCTGTCTTTGTGGTTTGTTTCCTCTTCAAATAGCCACAAGCAAAGACTGCGTAAAACACATTCATTGGAAAGGTGTTCCAAGCTTCCAAAATACTACTGGTTTTCTGAATACTCGGCAAATTTTTTTTCATCCGACCTTGATGATCTCTGTGGTAATGATCAGTTCACTAAGTCCACTTAGCTGCCCAATTTTCACTCTTCTAGGATGAAGCGTTCGTTACCAGTAACAGTTTGAATTTTTAGGTTTCACTCTATATCCTCCTATACAGATAGATGTGTTTTTTAAGTCTAAATCAAACACGGTTTGTGCTAGCTCCTTGAAACTTGACAAAATAAAGTAGTTCTAAGTTCTGTCTTTGTGGTTTGTTTCCCCTTGAAATAGCCACAAGCAAAGACTGCGTAAAACACCTTCATTGGAAAGGTGTGCCAAGCTTCCAAAAAACTACTGGTTTTCTGAATACTCGGCAAATTTTTTTTCATCCGACCTTGATGATCTCTGTGGTAATGATCAGTTCACTAAGTCCACTTAGCTGCCCAATTTTCACTCTTCTAGGATGAAGCGTTCGATACCAGTCACAGTTTGAATTTTTAGGTTTCACTCTATTTCCTCCTATACAGATAGATGTGTTTTTTAAGTCTAAATCAAACACGGTTTGTGCTAGTTCCTTGAAACTTGACAAAATAAAGGAGTTCTAAGTTCTGTCTTTGTGGTTTGTATTTTCTTGAAATAATCACAAGCAAAGACTGCGTAAAACACCTTCATTGGAAAGGTGTGCCAAGCTTCCAAAAAACTACTGGTTTTCTGAATACTCGGCAAATTTTTTTTCATCCGACCTTGATGATCTCTGTGGTAATGATCACTTCACTAAGTCCACTTAGCTGCCCAATATTCACTCTTCTACGATGAAGCGTTCGTTACCAGTAACAGTTTGAGTTTTTAGGTTTCACTCTATTTCCTCCTATATAGATAGATGTGTTTGGAAGTCTAAATCAAACACGGTTTTTGCTAGCTCCTTGAAACTTGACAAAATAAAGTTGTTCTAAGTTCTGTCTTTGTGGTTTGTTTCCTCTTGAAATAGGCACAAGCAAAGACTGCGTAAAACACATTCATTGGAAAGGTGTGCCAAGCTTCCAAAAAACTACTGGTTTTCTGAATACTCGTCAAATTTTTTTTAATCCGACCTTGATGATCTCTGTGGTAATGATCACTTCACTAAGTCCACTTAGCTGCACAATATTCACTCTTCTAGGATGAAGCATTCGTTACCAGTAACAGTTTGAGTTTTTAGGTTTCACTCTATTTCCTCCTATATAGATATATGTGTTTGGAAGTCTAAATAAAACACGGTTTTTGCTAGCTCCTTAAAACTTGACAAAATAAAGTTGTTCTAAGTTCTGTCTTTGCGGTTTGTTTCCTCTTGAAATAGCCACAAGCAAAGACTGCGTAAAACACATTAATTGGAAAGGTGTTCCAAGCTTCCAAAATACTACTGGTTTTCTGAATACTCGGCAATTTTTTTTTCATCCGACCTTGATGATCTCTGTGGTAATGATCAGTTCACTAAGTCCACTTGGCTGCCCAATTTTCACTCTTCTAGGATGGAGCGTTCGTTACCAGTAACAGTTTGAATTTTTAGGTTTCACTCTATTTCCTCCTATACAGACAGATGTGTTTTTTAAGTCTAAATCAAACACGGTTTGTGCTAGCTTTTTGAAACTTGACAAAATAAATTACTTCTAAGTTCTGTCTTTGTGGTTTGTTTCCTCTTCAAATAGCCACAAGCAAAGACTGCGTAAAACACATTCATTGGAAAGGTGTTCCAAGCTTCCAAAATACTACTGGTTTTCTGAATACTCGGCAATTTTTTTTCATCCGACCTTGATGATCTCTGTGGTAATGATCAGTTCACTAAGTCCACTTAGCTGCCCAATTTTCACTCTTCTAGGATGTAGCGTTCGTTACCAGTAACAGTTTGAATTTTTAGGTTTCACTCTATTTCCTCCTATACAGATAGATGTGTTTTTTAAGTCTAAATCAAACACGGTTTGTGCTAGCTCCTTGAAACTTGACAAAATAAAGTTGTTCTAAGTTCTGTATTTGTGGTTTGTTTCCTCTTGAAATAGCCACAAGCAAAGACTGCGTAAAACACATTCATTGGAAAGGTGTTCCAAGCTTCCGAAATACTATTGGTTCTCTGAAAACTCGGCAATTTTTTTTTCATCCTACCTTGATGATCTCTGTGGTAATGATCAGTTCACTAAGTCCACTTAGCTGCCCAATTTTCACTCTTCTAGGATGAAGCGTTCGTTACCAGTAACAGTTTGAATTTTTAGGTTTCACTCTATTTCCTCCTATACACATAGATGTGTTTTTTAAGTCTAAATCAAACACGGTTTTTGCTAGCTCCTTGAAACTTGACAAAAAAAATTAGTTCTAAGTTCTGTCTTTGTGGTTTGTTTCCTCTTGAAATAGCCACAAGCAAAGACTGCGTAAAACACATTCATTGGAAAGGTGTTCCAAACTTCCAAAATACTACTGGTTTTCTGAATACTCGGCAATTTTTTTTTCATCCGACCTTGATGATCTCTGTGGTAATGATCAGTTCACTAAGTCCACTTGGCTGCCCAATTTTCACTCTTCTAGGATGAAGCGTTCGTTACCAGTAACAGTTTGAATTTTTAGGTTTCACTCTATTTTTTCCTATACAGACAGATGTGTTTTTTAAGTCTAAATCAAACACGGTTTGTGCTAGCTTTTTGAAACTTGACAAAATAAATTAGTTCTAAGTTCTGTCTATGTGGTTTGTTTCCTCTTCAAATAGCCACAAGCAAAGACTGCGTAAAACACCTTCATTGGAAAGGTGTTCCAAGCTTCCAAAATACTACTGGTTTTCTGAATACTCGGCAAATTTTTTTTCATCCGACATTGATGATCTCTGTGGTAATGATCAGTTCACTAAGTCCACTTAGCTGCCCAATTTTCACTCTTCTAGGATGAAGCGTTAGTTACCAGTAACAGTTTGAATTTTTACGTTTCACTCTATTTCCTCCTATACAGATAGATATGTTTTTTAAGTCTAAATCAAACACGGTTTGTGCGAGCTCCTTGAAACTTGACAAAATGAAGTAGTTCTAAGTTCTGTCTTTGTGGTTTGTTTCCCCTTGAAATAGCCACAAGCAAAGACTGCGTAAAACACCTTCATTGGAAAGGTGTGCCAAGCTTCCAAAAAACTACTGGTTTTCTGAATACTCGGCAAATTTTTTTTCATCCGACCTTGATGATCTCTGTGGTAATGATCAGTTCACTAAGTCCACTTGGCTGCCCAATTTTCACTCTTCTAGGATGAAGCGTTCGTTACCAGTAACAGTTTGAATTTTTAGGTTTCACTCTATTTCCTCCTATACAGACAGATGTGTTTTTTAAGTCTAAATCAAACACGGTTTGTGCTAGCTCCTTGAAACTTGACAAAATATATTAGTTCTAAGTTCTGTCTTTCTGGTTTGTTTCCTCTTCAAATAGCCACAAGCAAAGACTGCATAAAACACATTCATTGAAAAGGTGTTCAAAGCTTCCAAAATACTACTGGTTTTCTGAATACTCGGCAAAATTTTTTTCATCCGACCTTGATGATCTCTGTGGTAATGATCAGTTCACTAAGTCCACTTAGCTGCCCAATTTTCACTCTTCTAGGATGAAGCGTTCGTACCAGTAACAGTTTGAGTTTTTAGGTTTCACTCTATTTCCTCCTATATAGATAGATGTGTTTGGAAGTCTAAATCAAACACGGTTTGTGCTAGCTCCTTGAAACTTGACAAAATAAAGTTGTTCTAAGTTCTGTCTTTGTGGTTTGTTTCCTCTTGAAATAGCCACAAGCAAAGACTGCGTAAAACACCTTCATTGGAAAGGTGTTCCAAGCTTCCAAAATACTACTGGTTTTCTGAATACTCGGCAAATTTTTTTTTCATCCGACCTTGATGATCTCTGTGGTAATGATCAGTTCACTAAGTCCACTTAGCTGCCCAATTTTCACTCTTCTAGGATGAAGCGTTCGATACCAGTAACAGTTTGAATTTTTAGGTTTCACTCTATTTCCTCCTATACAGATAGATGTGTTTTTTAAGTCTAAATCAAACACGGTTTGTGCTAGTTCCTTGAAACTTGACAAAATAAAGGAGTTCTAAGTTCTGTTTTTGTGGTTTGTTTCCTCTTGAAATAGCCACAAGCAAAGACTGCGTAAAACACCTTCATTGGAAAGGTGTGCCAAGCTTCCAAAAAACTACTGGTTTTCTGAATACTCGGCAAATTTTTTTTCATCCGACCTTGATGATCTCTGTGGTAATGATCAGTTCACTAAGTCCACTTGGCTGCCCAATTTTCACTCTTCTAGGATGAAGCGTTCGTTACCAGTAACAGTTTGAATTTTTAGGTTTCACTCTATTTCCTCCCATACAGACAGATGTGTTTTTTAAGTCTAAATCAAACACGGTTTGTGCTAGCTTTTTGAAACTTGACAAAATAAATTAGTTCTAAGTTCTGTCTTTGTGGTTTGTTTCCTCTTCAAATAGCCACAAGCAAAGACAGCGTAAAACACATTCATTGGAAAGGTGTTCCAAGCTTCCAAAATACTACTTGTTTTCTGAATACTTGGCAAATTTTTTTTCATCCGACCTTGATGATCTCTGTGGTAATGATCAGTTCACTAAGTCCACTTGGCTGCCCAATTTTCACTCTTCTAGGATGAAGCGTTCGTTACCAGTAACAGTTTGAATTTTTAGGTTTCACTCTATTTCCTCCTATACAGATAGATGTGTTTTTTAAGTCTAAACCAAACACGGTTTGTGCTAGCTCCTTGAAACTTGACAAAATAAAGTAGTTCTAAGTTGTGTCTTTGTGGTTTGTTTCCCCTTGAAATAGCCACAAGCAAAGACTGCGTAAAACACCTTCATTGGAAAGGTGTGCCAAGCTTCCAAAAAACTACTGGTTTTCTGAATACTCGGCAAATTTTTTTTCATCCGACCTTGATGATCTCTGTGGTAATGATCACTTCACTAAGTCCACTTAGCTGCCCAATTTTCACTCTTCTAGGATGAAGCGTTCGTTACCAGTAACAGTTTGAATTTTTAGGTTTCACTCTATTTCCTCCTATACAGATAGATGTGTTTTTTAAGTCTAAATCAAACACGGTTTGTGCTAGCTCCTTGAAACTTGACAAAATAAAGGAGTTCTAAGTTCTGTCTTTGTTGTTTGTTTCCTCTTGAAATAGCCACAAGCAAAGACTGCATAAAACACCTTCATTGGAAAGGTGTGCCAAGCTTCCAAAAAACTACTGGTTTTCTGAATACTCGGCAAATTTTTTTTCATCCGACCTTGATGATCTCTGTGGTAATGATCACTTCACTAAGTCCACTTAGCTGCCCAATATTCACTCTTCTAGGATGAAGCGTTCGTTACCAGTAACAGTTTGAGTTTTTAGGTTTCACTCTATTTCCTCCTATATAGATAGATGTGTTTGGAAGTCTAAATCAAACACGGTTTTTGCTAGCTCCTTGAAACTTGACAAAATAAAGTTGTTCTAAGTTCTGTCTTTGCGGTTTGTTTCCTCTTGAAATAGCCACAAGCAAAGACTGCGTAAAACACATTACTTGGAAAGGTGTTCCAAGCTTCCAAAATACTACTTGTTTTCTGAATACTCGGCAATTTTTTTTTCATCCAACCTTGATGATCTCTGTGGTAATGATCAGTTCACTAAGTCCACTTGGCTGCCCAATTTTCACTCTTCTAGGATGAAGCGTTCGTTACCAGTAACAGTTTGAATTTTTAGGTTTCAGTCTATTTCCTCCTATACAGACAGATGTGTTTTTTAAGCCTAAATCAAACACGGTTTGTGCTAGCTTTTTGAAACTTGACAAAATAAATTAGTTCTAAGTTCTGTCTTTGTGGTTTGTTTCCTCTTCAAATAGCCACAAGCAAAGACTGCGTAAAACACATTCATTGGAAAGGTGTTCCAAGCTTCCAAAATACTACTGGTTTTCTGAAAACTCGGCAAATTTTTTTTCATCCTACCTTGATGATCTCTGTGGTAAGGTTCAGTTCACTAAGTCCACTTAGCTGCCCAATTTTCACTCTTCTAGGATGAAGCGTTCGTTACCAGTAACAGTTTGAATTTTTAGGTTTCACTCTATTTCCTCCTATACAGATAGATGTGTTTTTTAAGTCTAAATCAAACACGGTTTGTGCTAGCTCCTTGAAACTTGACAAAATAATTAGTTCTAAGTTCTGTCTTTGTGGTTTGTTTCCTCTTGAAATAGCCACAAGCAAAGACTGCGTAAAACACATTCATTGGAAAGGTGTTCCAAGCTTCCAAAAAATACTACTGGTTTTCTGAATACTCGGCAAATTTTTTCATCCGACCTTGATGATCTCTGTGGTAATGATCAGTTCACTAAGTCCACTTAGCTGCCCAATTTTCACTCTTCTAGGATGAAGCGTTCGTTACCAGTAACAGTTTGAATTTTTAGGTTTCACTCTATTTCCTCCTATACACATAGATGTGTTTTTTAAGTCTAAATCAAACACGGTTTTTGCTAGCTCCTTGAAGCTTGACAAAATAAAGTTGTTCTAAGTTCTGTCTTTGCGGTTTGTTTCCTCTTGAAATAGCCACAAGCAAAGACTGCGTAAAACACATTCATTGGAAAGGTGTTCCAAACTTCCAAAATACTACTGGTTTTCTGAATACTCGGCAATTTTTTTTTCATCCGACCTTGATGATCTCTGTGGTAATGATCAGTTCACTAAGTCCACTTGGCTGCCCAATTTTCACTCTTCTAGGATGAAGCGTTCGTTACCAGTAACAGTTTGAATTTTTAGGTTTCACTCTATTTCCTCCTATACAGACAGATGTGTTTTTTAAGTCTAAATCAAACACGGTTTGTGCTAGCTTTTTGAAACTTGACAAAATAAATTAGTTCTAAGTTCTGTCTTTGTGGTTTGTTTCCTCTTCAAATAGCCACAAGCAAAGACTGCGTAAAACACCTTCATTGGAAAGGTGTTCCAAGCTTCCAAAATACTACTGGTTTTCTGAATACTCGGCAAATTTTTTTTCATCCGACATTGATGATCTCTGTGGTAATGATCAGTTCACTAAGTCCACTTAGCTGCCCAATTTTCACTCTTCTAGGATGAAGCGTTCGTTACCAGTAACAGTTTGAATTTTTACGTTTCACTCTATTTCCTCCTATACAGATAGATATGTTTTTTAAGTCTAAATCAAACACGGTTTGTGCGAGCTCCTTGAAACTTGACAAAATGAAGTAGTTCTAAGTTCTGTCTTTGTGGTTTGTTTCCCCTTGAAATAGCCACAAGCAAAGACTGCGTAAAACACCTTCATTGGAAAGGTGTGCCAAGCTTCCAAAAAACTACTGGTTTTCTGAATACTCGGCAAATTTTTTTTCATCCGACCTTGATGATCTCTGTGGTAATGATCAGTTCACTAAGTACACTTGGCTGCCAAATTTTCACTCTTCTAGGATGAAGCGTTCGTTACCAGTAACAGTTTGAATTTTTAGGTTTCACTCTATTTCCTCCTATACAGACAGATGTGTTTTTTAAGTCTAAATCAAACACGGTTTGTGCTAGCTCCTTGAAACTTGACAAAATATATTAGTTCTAAGTTCTGTCTTTCTGGTTTGTTTCCTCTTCAAATAGCCACAAGCAAAGACTGCGTAAAACACATTCATTGAAAAGGTGTTCAAAGCTTCCAAAATACTACTGGTTTTCTGAATACTCGGCAAAATTTTTTTCATCCGACCTTGATGATCTCTGTGGTAATGATCAGTTCACTAAGTCCACTTAGCTGCCCAATTTTCACTCTTCTAGGATGAAGCGTTCGTACCAGTAACAGTTTGAGATTTTAGGTTTCACTCTATTTCCTCCTATATAGATAGATGTGTTTGGAAGTCTAAATCAAACACGGTTTGTGCTAGCTCCTTGAAACTTGACAAAATAAAGTTGTTCTAAGTTCTGTCTTTGTGGTTTGTTTCCTCTTGAAATAGCCACAAGCAAAGACTGCGTAAAACACCTTCATTGGAAAGGTGTTCCAAGCTTCCAAAATACTACTGGTTTTCTGAATACTCGGCAAATTTTTTTTCATCCGACCTTGATGATCTCTGTGGTAATGATCAGTTCACTGAAAAGGGAAGTCCACTTAGCTGCCCAATTTTCACTCTTCTAGGATGAAGTGTTCGATACCAGTAACAGTTTGAATTTTTAGGTTTCACTCTATTTCCTCCTATACAGATAGATGTGTTTTTTAAGTCTAAATCAAACACGGTTTGTGCTAGCTCCTTGAAACTTGACAAAATAAAGTAGTTCCAAGTTCTGTCTTTGTGGTTTGTTTCCCCTTGAAATAGCCACAAGCAAAGACTGCGTAAAACACCTTCATTGGAAAGGTGTGCCAAGCTTCCAAAAAACTACTGGTTTTCTGAATACTCGGCAAATTTTTTTTCATCCGACCTTGATGATCTCTGTGGTAATGATCACTTCACTAAGTCCACTTAGCTGCCCAATTTTCACTCTTCTAGATGAAGCGTTCGTTACCAGTAACAGTTTGAATTTTTAGGTTTCACTCTATTTCCTCCTATACAGATAGATGTGTTTTTTAAGTCTAAATCAAACACGGTTTGTGCTAGCTCCTTGAAACTTGACAAAATAAAGGAGTTCAATGTTCTGTCTCTGTGGTTTGTTTCCTCTTGAAATAGCCACAAGCAAAGACTGCGTAAAACACCTTCATTGGAAAGGTGTGCCAAACTTCCAAAAAACTACTGGTTTTCTGAATACTCGGCAAATTTTTTTTCATCTGACCTTGATGATCTCTGTGGTAATGATCACTTCACTAAGTCCACTTAGCTGCCCAATATTCACTCTTCTAGGATGAAGCGTTCGTTACCAGTAACAGTTTGAGTTTTTAGGTTTCACTCTATTTCCTCCTATATAGATAGATGTGTTTGGAAGTCTAAATCAAACACGGTTTTTGCTAGCTCCTTGAAACTTGACAAAATAAAGCTGTTCTAAGTTCTGTCTTTGCGGTTTGTTTCCTCTTGAAATAGCCACAAGCAAAGACTGCGTAAAACACATTACTTGGAAAGGTGTTCCAAGCTTCCAAAATACTACATGTTTTCTGAATACTCGGCAATTTTTTTTTCATCCGACCTTGATGATCTCTGTGGTAATGATCAGTTACTAAGTCCACTTGGCTGCCCAATTTTCACTCTTCTAGGATGAAGTGTTCGTTACCAGTAACAGTTTGAATTTTTAGGTTTCAGTCTATTTCCTCCTATACAGACAGATGTGTTTTTTAAGCCTAAATCAAACACGGTTTGTGCTAGCTTTTTGAAACTTGACAAAATAAATTAGTTCTAAGTTCTGTCTTTGTGGTTTGTTTCCTCTTCAAATAGCCACAAGCAAAGACTGCGTAAAACACATTCATTGGAAAGGTGTTCCAAGCTTCCAAAATACTACTGGTTTTCTGAATACTCGGCAAATTTTTTTTCATCCTACCTTGATGATCTCTGTGGTAAGGTTCAGTTCACTAAGTCCACTTAGCTGCCCAATTTTCACTCTTCTAGGATGAAGCGTTCGTTACCAGTAACAGTTTGAATTTTTAGGTTTCACTCTATTTCCTCCTATACAGATAGATGTGTTTTTTAAGTCTAAATCAAACACGGTTTGTGCTAGCTCCTTGAAACTTGACAAAAAACATTAGTTCTAAGTTCTGTCTTTGTGGTTTGTTTCCTCTTGAAATAGCCACAAGCAAAGACTGCGTAAAACACATTCATTGGAAAGGTGTTCCAGGCTTCCAAAATACTACTGGTTTTCTGAATACTCGGCAAATTTTTTTTCATCCGACTTTGATGATCTCTGTGGTAATGATCAGTTCACTAAGTCCACTTGGCTGCCCAATTTTCACTCTTCTAGGATGAAGCGTTCGTTACCAGTAACAGTTTGAATTTTTAGGTTTCACTCTATTTCCTCCTATACACATAGATGTGTTTTTTAAGTCTAAATCAAACACGGTTTGTGCTAGCTCCTTGAAACTTGACAAAATAAAGTAGTTCTAAGTTTTGTCTTTGTGGTTTGTTTCCTCTTGAAATAGCCACAAGCAAAGACTGCGTAAAACACATTCATTGGAAAGGTGTGCCAAGCTTCCAAAAAACTACTGGTTTTCTGAATACTCGGCAAATTTTTTTTCATCCCACCTTGATGATCTCTGTGGTAATGATCACTTCACTAACTCCACTTAGCTGCCCAATATTCACTCTTCTAGGATGAAGCGTTCGTTACCAGTAACAGTTTGAGTTTTTAGGTTTCACTCTATTTCCTCCTATATAGATAGATGTGTTTGGAAGTCTAAATCAAACACGGTTTTTGCTAGCTCCTTGAAACTTGACAAAATAAAGTTGTTCTAAGTTCTGACTTTGCGGTTTGTTTCCTCTTGAAATAGCCACAAGCAAAGACTGCGTAAAACACATTAATTGGAAAGGTGTTCCAAGCTTCCAAAATACTACTTGTTTTCTGAATACTCGGCAATTTTTTTTTCATCCGACCTTGATGATCTCTGTGGTAATGATCAGTTCTCTAAGTCCACTTGGCTGCCCAATTTTCACTCTTCTAGGATGAAACGTTCGTTACCAGTAACAGTTTGAATTTTTAGGTTTCACTCTATTTCCTCCTATACAGACAGATGTGTTTTTTAAGTCTAAATCAAACACGGTTTGTGCTAGCTTTTTGAAACTTGACAAAATAAATTAGTTCTAAGTTCTGTCTTTGTGGTTTGTTTCCTCTTCAAATAGCCACAAGCAAAGACTGCGTAAAACACATTCATTGGAAAGGTGTTCCAAGCTTCCAAAATACTACTGGTTTTCTGAAAATTCGGCAATTTTTTTTTCATCCTACCTTGATGATCTCTGTGGTAAGGTTCAGTTCACTAAGTCCACTTAGCTGCCCAATTTTCACTCTTCTAGGATGAAGCGTTCGTTACCAGTAACAGTTTGAATTTTTAGGTTTCACTCTATTTCCTCCTATACAGATAGATGTGTTTTTTAAGTCTAAATCAAACACGGTTTGTGCTAGCTCCTTGAAACTTGACAAAAAAAATTAGTTCTAAGTTCTGTCTTTGTGGTTTGTTTCCTCTTGAAATAGCCACAAGCAAAGACTGCGTAAAACACATTCATTGGAAAGGTGTTCCAAGCTTCCAAAATACTAATGGTTTTCTGAATACTCGGCAATTTTTTTTCATCCGACCTTCATTATCTCTTTGGTAATGATCAGTTCACTAAGTCCACTTGGCTGCCCAATTTTCACTCTTCTAGGATGAAGCGTTCGTTACCAGTAACAGTTTGAATTTTTAGGTTTCACTCTATTTCCTCCTATACAGACAGATGTGTTTTTTAAGTCTAAATCAAACACGGTTTGTGCTAGCTTTTTGAAACTTGACAAAATAAATTACTTCTAAGTTCTGTCTTTGTGGTTTGTTTCCTCTTCAAATAGCCACAAGCAAAGACTGCGTAAAACACATTCATTGGAAAGGTGTTCCAAGCTTCCAAAATACTACTGGTTTTCTGAATACTCGGCAAATTTTTTTTCATCCGACCTTGATGATCTCTGTGGTAATGATCAGTTCACTAAGTCCACTTAGCTGCCCAATTTTCACTCTTCTAGGATGAAGCGTTCGTTACCAGTAACAGTTTGAATTTTTAGGTTTCACTCTATTTCCTCCTATACAGATAGATGTGTTTTTTAAGTCTAAATCAAACACGGTTTGTGCTAGCTCCTTGAAACTTGACAAAATAAATTAGTTCTAAGTTCTGTCTTTGTGGTTTGTTTCCCCTTGAAATAGCCACAAGCAAAGACTGCGTAAAACACCTTCATTGGAAAGGTGTGCCAAGCTTCCAAAAAACTACTGGTTTTCTGAATACTCGGCAAATTTTTTTTCATCCGACCTTGATGATCTCTGTGGTAATGATCAGTTCACTAAGTCCACTTAGCTGCCCAATTTTCACTCTTCTAGGATGAAGCGTTCGATACCAGTCACAGTTTGAATTTTCAGGTTTCACTCTATTTCCTCCTATACAGATAGATGTGTTTTTTAAGTCTAAATCAAACACGGTTTGTGCTAGTTCCTTGAAACTTGACAAAATAAAGGAGTTCTAAGTTCTGTCTTTGTGGTTTGTTTCCTCTTGAAATAATCACAAGCAAAGACTGCGTAAAACACCTTCATTGGAAAGGTGTGCCAAGCTTCCAAAAAACTACTGGTTTTCTGAATACTCGGCAAATTTTTTTTCATCCGACCTTGATGATCTCTGTGGTAATGATCACTTCACTAAGTCCACTTAGCTGCCCAATATTCACTCTTCTACGATGAAGCGTTCGTTACCAGTAACAGTTTGAGTTTTTAGGTTTCACTCTATTTCCTCCTATATAGATAGATGTGTTTGGAAGTCTAAATCAAACACGGTTTTTGCTAGCTCCTTGAAACTTGACAAAATAAAGTTGTTCTAAGTTCTGTCTTTGCGGTTTGTTTCCTCTTGAAATAGCCACAAGCAAAGAATGCGTAAAACACATTCATTGGAAAGGTGTTCCAAGCTTCCAAAATACTACTGGTTTTCTGAATACTCGCCAATTTTTTTTTCATCCGACCTTGATGATCTCTGTGGTAATGATCAGTTCACTAAGTCCACTTGGCTGCCCAATTTTCACTCTTCTAGGATGAAGCGTTCGTTACCAGTAACAGTTTGAATTTTTAGGTTTCACTCTATTTCCTCCTATACAGACACATGTGTTTTTTAAGTCTAAATCAAACTCGGTTTGTGCTAGCTTTTTGAAACTTGACAAAATAAATTACTTCTAAGTTCTGTCTTTGTGGTTTGTTTCCTCTTCAAATAGCCACAAGCAAAGACTGCGTAAAACACATTCATTGGAAAGGTGTTCCAAGCTTCCAAAATACTACTGGTTTTCTGAAAATTCGGCAATTTTTTTTTCATCCTACCTTGATGATCTCTGTGGTAAGGTTCAGTTCACTAAGTCCACTTAGCTGCCCAATTTTCACTCTTCTAGGATGAAGCGTTCGTTACCAGTAACAGTTTGAATTTTTAGGTTTCACTCTATTTCCTCCTATACAGATAGATGTGTTTTTTAAGTCTAAATCAAACACGGTTTGTGCTAGCTCCTTGAAACTTGACAAAAAAAATTAGTTCTAAGTTCTGTCTTTGTGGTTTGTTTCCTCTTGAAATAGCCACAAGCAAAGACTGCGTAAAACACATTCATTGGAAAGGTGTTCCAAGCTTCCAAAAAATACTACTGGTTTTCTGAATACTCGGCAAATTTTTTTTCATCCGACCTTGATGATCTCTGTGGTAATGATCAGTTCACTAAGTCCACTTAGCTGCCCAATTTTCACTCTTCTAGGATGAAGCGTTCGTTACCAGTAACAGTTTTGAATTTTTAGGTTTCACTCTATTTCCTCCTATACACATAGATGTGTTTTTTAAGTCTAAATCAAACACGGTTTTTGCTAGCTCCTTGAAACTTGACAAAATAAAGTTGTTCTAAGTTCTGTCTTTGCGGTTTGTTTCCTCTTGAAATAGCCACAAGCAAAGACTGCGTAAAACACATTCATTGGAAAGGTGTTCCAAGCTTCCAAAATACTACTGGTTTTCTGAAAACTCGGCAATTTTTTTTTTCATCCTACCTTGATGATCTCTGTGGTAAGGTTCAGTTCACTAAGTCCACTTAGCTGCCCAATTTTCACTCTTCTAGGATGAAGCGTTCGTTACCAGTAACAGTTTGAATTTTTAGGTTTCACTCTATTTCCTCCTATACAGATAGATGTGTTTTTTAAGTCTAAATCAAACACGGTTTGTGCTAGCTCCTTGAAACTTGACAAAAAAAATTAGTTCTAAGTTCTGTCTTTGTGGTTTGTTTCCTCTTGAAATAGCCACAAGCAAAGACTGCGTAAAACACATTCATTGGAAAGGTGTTCCAAGCTTCCAAAATACTACTGGTTTTCTGAATACTCGGCAAATTTTTTTTCATCCGACCTTGATGATCTCTGTGGTAATGATCAGTTCACTAAGTCCACTTAGCTGCCCAATTTTCACTCTTCTAGCATGAAGCGTTCGTTACCAGTAACAGTTTGAAATTTAGGTTTCACTCTATTTCCTCCTATACACATAGAAGTGTTTTTTAAGTCTAAATCAAACACGGTTTTTGCTAGCTCCTTGAAACTTGACAAAATAAAGTTGTTCTAAGTTCTGTCTTTGCGGTTTGTTTCCTCTTGAAATAGCCACAAGCAAAGACTGCGTAAAACACATTCATTGGAAAGGTGTTCCAAACTTCCAAAATACTACTGGTTTTCTGAATACTCGGCAATTTTTTTTTCATCCGACCTTGATGATCTCTGTGGTAATGATCAGTTCACTAAGTCCACTTGGCTGCCCAATTTTCACTCTTCAAGGATGAAGCGTTCGTTACCAGTAACAGTTTGAATTTTTAGGTTTCACTCTATTTCCTCCTATACAGACAGATGTGTTTTTTAAGTCTAAATCAAACACGGTTTGTGCTAGCTTTTTGAAACTTGACAAAATAAATTACTTCTAAGTTCTGTCTTTGTGGTTTGTTTCCTCTTCAAATAGCCACAAGCAAAGACTGCGTAAAACACATTCATTGGAAAGGTGTTCCAAGCTTCCAAAATACTACTGGTTTTCTGAAAATTCGGCAATTTTTTTTTCATCCTACCTTGATGATCTCTGTGGTAAGGTTCAGTTCACTAAGTCCACTTAGCTGCCCAATTTTCACTCTTCTAGGATGAAGCGTTCGTTACCAGTAACAGTTTGAATTTTTAGGTTTCACTCTATTTCCTCCTATACAGATAGATGTGTTTTTTAAGTCTAAATCAAACACGGTTTGTGCTAGCTCCTTGAAACTTGACAAAAAAAATTAGTTCTAAGTTCTGTCTTTGTGGTTTGTTTCCTCTTGAAATAGCCACAAGCAAAGACTGCGTAAAACACATTCATTGGAAAGGTGTTCCAAGCTTCCAAAAATACTACTGGTTTTCTGAATACTCGGCAAATTTTTTTTCATCCGACCTTGATGATCTCTGTGGTAATGATCAGTTCACTAAGTCCACTTAGCTGCCCAATTTTCACTCTTCTAGGATGAAGCGTTCGTTACCAGTAACAGTTTGAATTTTTAGGTTTCACTCTATTTCCTCCTATACACATAGATGTGTTTTTTAAGTCTAAATCAAACACGGTTTTTGCTAGCTCCTTGAAACTTGACAAAATAAAGTTGTTCTAAGTTCTGTCTTTGCGGTTTGTTTCCTCTTGAAATAGCCACAAGCAAAGACTGCGTAAAACACATTCATTGGAAAGGTGTTCCAAGCTTCCAAAATACTACTGGTTTTCTGAAAACTCGGCAATTTTTTTTTCATCCTACCTTGATGATCTCTGTGGTAAGGTTCAGTTCACTAAGTCCACTTAGCTGCCCAATTTTCACTCTTCTAGGATGAAGCGTTCGTTACCAGTAACAGTTTGAATTTTTAGGTTTCACTCTATTTCCTCCTATACAGATAGATGTGTTTTTTAAGTCTAAATCAAACACGGTTTGTGCTAGCTCCTTGAAACTTGACAAAAAAAATTAGTTCTAAGTTCTGTCTTTGTGGTTTGTTTCCTCTTGAAATAGCCACAAGCAAAGACTGCGTAAAACACATTCATTGGAAAGGTGTTCCAAGCTTCCAAAATACTACTGGTTTTCTGAATACTCGGCAAATTTTTTTTCATCCGACCTTGATGATCTCTGTGGTAATGATCAGTTCACTAAGTCCACTTAGCTGCCCAATTTTCACTCTTCTAGCATGAAGCGTTCGTTACCAGTAACAGTTTGTAATTTAGGTTTCACTCTATTTCCTCCTATACACATAGAAGTGTTTTTTAAGTCTAAATCAAACACGGTTTTTGCTAGCTCCTTGAAACTTGACAAAATAAAGTTGTTCTAAGTTCTGTCTTTGCGGTTTGTTTCCTCTTGAAATAGCCACAAGCAAAGACTGCGTAAAACACATTCATTGGAAAGGTGTTCCAAACTTCCAAAATACTACTGGTTTTCTGAATACTCGGCAATTTTTTTTTCATCCGACCTTGATGATCTCTGTGGTAATGATCAGTTCACTAAGTCCACTTGGCTGCCCAATTTTCACTCTTCAAGGATGAAGCGTTCGTTACCAGTAACAGTTTGAATTTTTAGGTTTCACTCTATTTCCTCCTATACAGACAGATGTGTTTTTTAAGTCTAAATCAAACACGGTTTGTGCTAGCTTTTTGAAACTTGACAAAATAAATTAGTTCTAAGTTCTGTCTTTGTGGTTTGTTTCCTCTTCAAATAGCCACAAGCAAAGACTGCGTAAAACACATTCATTGGAAAGGTGTTCCAAGCTTCCAAAATACTACTGGTTTTCTGAATACTCGGCAAATTTTTTTTCATCCGACCTTGATGATCTCTGTGGTAATGATCAGTTCACTAAGTCCACTTAGCTGCCCAATTTTCACTCTTCTAGGATGAAGCGTTCGTTACCAGTAACAGTTTGAATTTTTACGTTTCACTCTATTTCCTCCTATACAGATAGATGTGTTTTTTAAGTCTAAATCAAACACGGTTTGTGCGAGCTCCTTGAAACTTGACAAAATAAAGTAGTTCTAAGTTCTGTCTTTGTGGTTTGTTTCCCCTTGAAATAGCCACAAGCAAAGACTGCGTAAAACACCTTCATTGGAAAGGTGTGCCAAGCTTCCAAAAAACTACTGGTTTTCTGAATACTCGGCAAATTTTTTTTCATCCGACCTTGATGATCTCTGTGCTAATGATCAGTTCACTCAGTCCACTTGGCTGCCCAATTTTCACTCTTCTAGGATGATGCGTTCGTTACCAGTAACTGTTTGAATTTTTAGGTTTCACTCTATTTCCTCCTATACAGATAGATATGTTTTTTAAGTCTAAATCAAACACGGTTTGTGCTAGTTCCTTGAAACTTGACAAAATAAAGGAGTTCTAAGTTCGGTCTTTGTGGTTTGTTTCCTCTTGAAATAGCCACAAGCAAAGACTGCGTAAAACACCTTCATTGGAAAGGTGTGCCAAGCTTCCAAAAAACTACTGGTTTTCTGAATACTCGGCAAATTTTTTTTCATCCGACCTTGATGATCTCTGTGGTAATGATCAGTTGACTTAGTCCACTTGGCTGCCCAATTTTCACTCTTCTAGGATGAAGCGTTCGTTACCAGTAACAGTTTGAATTTTTAGGTTTCACTCTATTTCCTCCTATACAGACAGATGTGTTTTTTAAGTCTAAATCAAACACGGTTTGTGCTAGCTTTTTGAAACTTGACAAAATAAATTACTTCTAAGTTCTGTCTTTGTGGTTTGTTTCCTCTTCAAATAGCCACAAGCAAAGACTGCGTAAAACACATTCATTGGAAAGGTGTTCCAAGCTTCCAAAATACTACTGGTTTTCTGAATACTCGGCAAATTTTTTTTCATCCGACCTTGATGATCTCTGTGGTAATGATCAGTTCACTAAGTCCACTTAGCTGCCCAATTTTCACTCTTCTAGGATGAAGCGTTCGTTACCAGTAACAGTTTGAATTTTTAGGTTTCACTCTATTTCCTCCTATACAGATAGATGTGTTTTTTAAGTCTAAATCAAACACGGTTTGTGCTAGCTCCTTGAAACTTGACAAAATAAATTAGTTCTAAGTTCTGTCTTTGTGGTTTGTTTCCCCTTGAAATAGCCACAAGCAAAGACTGCGTAAAACACCTTCATTGGAAAGGTGTGCCAAGCTTCCAAAAAACTACTGGTTTTCTGAATACTCGGCAAATTTTTTTTCATCCGACCTTGATGATCTCTGTGGTAATGATCAGTTCACTAAGTCCACTTAGCTGCCCAATTTTCACTCTTCTAGGATGAAGCGTTCGATACCAGTCACAGTTTGAATTTTCAGGTTTCACTCTATTTCCTCCTATACAGATAGATGTGTTTTTTAAGTCTAAATCAAACACGGTTTGTGCTAGTTCCTTGAAACTTGACAAAATAAAGGAGTTCTAAGTTCTGTCTTTGTGGTTTGTTTCCTCTTGAAATAATCACAAGCAAAGACTGCGTAAAACACCTTCATTGGAAAGGTGTGCCAAGCTTCCAAAAAACTACTGGTTTTCTGAATACTCGGCAAATTTTTTTTCATCCGACCTTGATGATCTCTGTGGTAATGATCACTTCACTAAGTCCACTTAGCTGCCCAATATTCACTCTTCTACGATGAAGCGTTCGTTACCAGTAACAGTTTGAGTTTTTAGGTTTCACTCTATTTCCTCCTATATAGATAGATGTGTTTGGAAGTCTAAATCAAACACGGTTTTTGCTAGCTCCTTGAAACTTGACAAAATAAAGTTGTTCTAAGTTCTGTCTTTGCGGTTTGTTTCCTCTTGAAATAGCCACAAGCAAAGAATGCGTAAAACACATTCATTGGAAAGGTGTTCCAAGCTTCCAAAATACTACTGGTTTTCTGAATACTCGCCAATTTTTTTTTCATCCGACCTTGATGATCTCTGTGGTAATGATCAGTTCACTAAGTCCACTTGGCTGCCCAATTTTCACTCTTCTAGGATGAAGCGTTCGTTACCAGTAACAGTTTGAATTTTTAGGTTTCACTCTATTTCCTCCTATACAGACACATGTGTTTTTTAAGTCTAAATCAAACTCGGTTTGTGCTAGCTTTTTGAAACTTGACAAAATAAATTACTTCTAAGTTCTGTCTTTGTGGTTTGTTTCCTCTTCAAATAGCCACAAGCAAAGACTGCGTAAAACACATTCATTGGAAAGGTGTTCCAAGCTTCCAAAATACTACTGGTTTTCTGAAAATTCGGCAATTTTTTTTTCATCCTACCTTGATGATCTCTGTGGTAAGGTTCAGTTCACTAAGTCCACTTAGCTGCCCAATTTTCACTCTTCTAGGATGAAGCGTTCGTTACCAGTAACAGTTTGAATTTTTAGGTTTCACTCTATTTCCTCCTATACAGATAGATGTGTTTTTTAAGTCTAAATCAAACACGGTTTGTGCTAGCTCCTTGAAACTTGACAAAAAAAATTAGTTCTAAGTTCTGTCTTTGTGGTTTGTTTCCTCTTGAAATAGCCACAAGCAAAGACTGCGTAAAACACATTCATTGGAAAGGTGTTCCAAGCTTCCAAAAAATACTACTGGTTTTCTGAATACTCGGCAAATTTTTTTTCATCCGACCTTGATGATCTCTGTGGTAATGATCAGTTCACTAAGTCCACTTAGCTGCCCAATTTTCACTCTTCTAGGATGAAGCGTTCGTTACCAGTAACAGTTTGAATTTTTAGGTTTCACTCTATTTCCTCCTATACACATAGATGTGTTTTTTAAGTCTAAATCAAACACGGTTTTTGCTAGCTCCTTGAAACTTGACAAAATAAAGTTGTTCTAAGTTCTGTCTTTGCGGTTTGTTTCCTCTTGAAATAGCCACAAGCAAAGACTGCGTAAAACACATTCATTGGAAAGGTGTTCCAAGCTTCCAAAATACTACTGGTTTTCTGAAAACTCGGCAATTTTTTTTTCATCCTACCTTGATGATCTCTGTGGTAAGGTTCAGTTCACTAAGTCCACTTAGCTGCCCAATTTTCACTCTTCTAGGATGAAGCGTTCGTTACCAGTAACAGTTTGAATTTTTAGGTTTCACTCTATTTCCTCCTATACAGATAGATGTGTTTTTTAAGTCTAAATCAAACACGGTTTGTGCTAGCTCCTTGAAACTTGACAAAAAAATTAGTTCTAAGTTCTGTCTTTGTGGTTTGTTTCCTCTTGAAATAGCCACAAGCAAAGACTGCGTAAAACACATTCATTGGAAAGGTGTTCCAAGCTTCCAAAATACTACT
>NW_027514787.1:0-124173 GCF_048772815.1 Callospermophilus lateralis | reverse complement strand
AAAACTGCTACTGAAAACGAACGCATCAACCTAGAAGAACAAAATTTGGTGAGCCAATTGGGAATTGGGTACTGATGATTACCACCAAGTATCATCAAGATTCGGTGAAAAAATATTTGCTGGTATTTCGGGAACTCGTTATTTCTTAGAAGCTTGGCAACCCCTCACAACGAAAGTGCTTTTCCACAGTCTGTGCCTAGGATACTTGAAGAAGAAACAAACCATAGAGACAAAACTTAGAACTCCTTCTTTTTGTCAAGTTTCAAGCAGCTACTACATACCATGTTGGATTTAGAGTTCCAAATTCATCTATCTATATAGCAGAGAACAGAGTGAAACCTAAATATAAAAACTGCAACTGTGGACGAATGCTTCAACCTAGCAGAACAAAATTTGGTGAGCCAAGTGGGATTTGTGTACCGATCAATACCACCAAGTATCATGAATATTGGGTGAAAAAATATTTGCTGGTATTTCGGAAACTCGTAATTTCTTGGAAGCTTGGCATCCCCTCTCAATGAAAGTTCTTTTCCACAGTCTCTGCTTAGGGCTACTTGAAGCGGAAACAAATCATAGAGACAAAACTGAGAACTCCTTTATTTTGTCAAGTTTCAAAGAGCTACTACAAACCATATTGGATTTAGAGTTCCAAATTCATCTGTCTGTATAGGAGAGAGCAGAGTGAAAACTAAATATAAAAACTGCTACTGTAGACGAACGCTTAAACCTAGAAGAGCATAATTTGTTGAGCCAAGTGGGATTTGTTTACTTGTCATTACCACCACGTATCATCAAGATTCGGTGAAAAAATATTTGCTGGTATATCGGAAAATCGTAATTTCTTGGAAGCTTAGCAATGCCTTTCAATGAAAGTGCTTTTCCACAGTCTCTGCTTAGGGCTTCTTGAAGAGGAAACAAAACATAGAGACAATACAGAGAACTTCTTTATTTTGTCAATTTTCAAAGAGCTACTACAAACCATGTTGGATTTAGAGGTCCAAATTCATCTATCTATATAGGAGAGAACAGAGTGAAACCTAAAAATAAAAACTGCTACTGAAAACGAACGCATCAACTTAGAAGAACAAAATTTGGTGAGTCAAGTGGGATTTGTGTACCGATCATTACCACCAAGCATCACCAAGATTGGGTGAAAAAATATTTCCTGGTATTTCGGAAACTAGTAATTTCTTGGAAGCTTGGCAACCCCTCTCAGTGAAAGTGCTTTTCCACCGTCTGTGCCTAGGGCTACTTGAAGAGGAAACAAACCATAGAGACAAAACTGATAACTCCTTTATTTTGTCAAGTTTCAAAGAGCTACTACAAACCATGTTGGATTTAGAATTCCAAATTCATCTATCTATATAGGAGAGAACAGAGTGAAACCTAAAAATAAAAACTGCTACTGTAAACGAACGCATCAACCTAGAAGAACAAAATTTGGTGAGTCAAGTGGGATTTGTGTACCGATCATTACCACCAAGTATCATCAAGATTGGGTGAGAAAATATTTGCTGGTATTTCGGAATCTCGTAATTTCTTGCAAGCTTTGCAACCCCTCTCATTGAAAGTGCTTTTCCACAGTCAGTTCCTAGGGCTATTTGAAGAGGAAACAATCCATAGAGACAAAACTAAGAACTCCTTTATTTTGTCAAGTTTCAAAGAGCTACTACAAACCCTGTTGGATTTAGAGTTCCAAATTCATCTATCTATATAGGAGAGAACAGAGTGAAACCTAAAAAAAAAACTGTTACTGTAAACGAACGCTTCAACCTAGAAGAACAAAATTTGGTGAGCCAAGTGGGATTTGTGTACTGATCATTACCACCAAGTATCATCAAGATTCGGTGAAAAAATATTTGCTGGTATTTCGGAAACTCGTTATTTCTTAGAAGCTTGGCAACCCCTCACAATGAAAGTGCTTTTCCACAGTCTGTGCCTAGGACTACTTGAAGAAAAAACAAACCATAGAGACAAAATTTAGAACTCCTTCTTTTTGTCAAGTTTCAAGCAGCTACTACATACCATGTTGGATTTAGAGTTCCAAATTCATCTATCTATATAGCAGAGAACAGAGTGAAACCTAAATATAAAAACTGCAACTGTGGACGAATGCTTCAACCTAGCAGAACAAAATTTGGTGAGCCAAGTGGGATTTGTGTACCGATCAATACCACCAAGTATCATGAATATTGGGTGAAAAAATATTTGCTGGTATTTCGGAAACTCGTAATTTCTTGGAAGCTTGGCATCCCCTCTCAATGAAAGTTCTTTTCCACAGTCTCTGCTTAGGGCTACTTGAAGCGGAAACAAATCATAGAGACAAAACTGAGAACTCCTTTATTTTGTCAAGTTTCAAAGAGCTACTACAAACCATATTGGATTTAGAGTTCCAAATTCATCTGTCTGTATAGGAGAGAGCAGAGTGAAAACTAAATATAAAAACTGCTACTGTAGACGAACGCTTAAACCTAGAAGAGCATAATTTGTTGAGCCAAGTGGGATTTGTTTACTTGTCATTACCACCACGTATCATCAAGATTCGGTGAAAAAATATTTGCTGGTATATCGGAAAATCGTAATTTCTTGGAAGCTTAGCAATGCCTTTCAATGAAAGTGCTTTTCCACAGTCTCTGCTTAGGGCTTCTTGAAGAGGAAACAAAACATAGAGACAATACAGAGAACTTCTTTATTTTGTCAATTTTCAAAGAGCTACTACAAACCATGTTGGATTTAGAGGTCCAAATTCATCTATCTATATAGGAGAGAACAGAGTGAAACCTAAAAATAAAAACTGCTACTGAAAACGAACGCATCAACTTAGAAGAACAAAATTTGGTGAGTCAAGTGGGATTTGTGTACCGATCATTACCACCAAGCATCACCAAGATTGGGTGAAAAAATATTTCCTGGTATTTCGGAAACTAGTAATTTCTTGGAAGCTTGGCAACCCCTCTCAGTGAAAGTGCTTTTCCACCGTCTGTGCCTAGGGCTACTTGAAGAGGAAACAAACCATAGAGACAAAACTGATAACTCCTTTATTTTGTCAAGTTTCAAAGAGCTACTACAAACCATGTTGGATTTAGAATTCCAAATTCATCTATCTATATAGGAGAGAACAGAGTGAAACCTAAAAATAAAAACTGCTACTGTAAACGAACGCATCAACCTAGAAGAACAAAATTTGGTGAGTCAAGTGGGATTTGTGTACCGATCATTACCACCAAGTATCATCAAGATTGGGTGAGAAAATATTTGCTGGTATTTCGGAATCTCGTAATTTCTTGCAAGCTTTGCAACCCCTCTCATTGAAAGTGCTTTTCCACAGTCAGTTCCTAGGGCTATTTGAAGAGGAAACAATCCATAGAGACAAAACTAAGAACTCCTTTATTTTGTCAAGTTTCAAAGAGCTACTACAAACCCTGTTGGATTTAGAGTTCCAAATTCATCTATCTATATAGGAGAGAACAGAGTGAAACCTAAAAAAAAAACTGTTACTGTAAACGAACGCTTCAACCTAGAAGAACAAAATTTGGTGAGCCAAGTGGGATTTGTGTACTGATCATTACCACCAAGTATCATCAAGATTCGGTGAAAAAATATTTGCTGGTATTTCGGAAACTCGTTATTTCTTAGAAGCTTGGCAACCCCTCACAATGAAAGTGCTTTTCCACAGTCTGTGCCTAGGACTACTTGAAGAAAAAACAAACCATAGAGACAAAATTTAGAACTCCTTCTTTTTGTCAAGTTTCAAACAGCTACTACAAACCATGTTGGATTTAGAGTTCCAAATTCATCTATCTATATAGCAGAGAACAGAGTGAAACCTAAATATAAAAACTGCTACTGTGGACGAACGCTTAAACCTAGCAGAACAAAATTTGGTGAGCCAAGTGGGATTTGTGTACAGATCATTACCACCAAGTATCATCGACATTGGGTGAAAAAATATTTGCTGGTATTTCGGAAACTCGTTATTTCTTAGAAGCTTGACAACCCCTCTCAATGAAAGTGCTTTTCCACACTCTGTGCTTAGGGCTACTCTAAGAGGAAACAAACCATAGAGAAAACTGAGAACTCCTTTATTTTGTCAAGTTTCAAAGAGCTACTACAAACCATGTTGGATTTAGAGTTCCAAATTCATCTATATATATAGGAGAGACCAGAGTGAAACCTAAAAATAAAAACTGCTACTGTAAACGAACGCTTCAACCTAGAAGAGCAAAATTTGGTGAGCCAAGGGGGATTTGTGTACTTGTCATTACCACAACGTATGATGAACATTGGGTGAAAAAATATTTGCTGGTATTTGGGAAACTCGTAATTTCTTGGAAGCTTGGCAACCCCTTTCAATGAAAGTGCTTTTCCACAGTCTGTGCCTAGGGCGACTTGAAGAGGTAACAAACCATAAAGACAAAACTGAGAACTCCTTTATTTTGTCAAGTTTTAAAGAGCAATTACACACCATGTGGTATTTAGAGTTCCAAATTCATCTATCTATATAGCAGAGAACAGAGTGAAACCTAAATATAAAAACTGCTACTGTAGACGAACGCTTCAACCCACAAGAACAAAATTGGGTGAGCCAAGTGGGATTTTTGTACTGATCATTACAACCAAGTATCATCAAGATTGGGTGAAAAAATATTTGCTGGTATTTCGGAAACTCGATATTTCTTAGAAGCTTGGCAACCCCTCTCAATGAAAGTGATTCTCCACAGTCTGTGCCTAGGGCTAATGGAAGCGGAAACAAACCATAGAGAAAAAACTGAGAACTCCTTTACTTTGTCAAGTTTCAAAGACCTACTAAAACCATATTGGATTTAGAGTTCCAACTTCATCTATCTATATAGGAGAGAACAGAGTGAAACCTAAATATAAAAACTGCAACTGTAGATGAACGCTTCAACCTAGAAGAACAAAATTTGGTGAGCCAAGTGGGATTTGTGTACTGATCAATAACACGAAGAGTTATATGATATATCAAGAACTATGTAATGTTTTGAACAACCTACAATAAAAATTAATTAAAAAAAAAGATTTCGTGAAAAAATATTTGCTGGTATTTGGGAAACTCGTTATTTCTTAGAAGCTTGGCAACCCCTCTCAGTGAAAGTGCTTTTCCACAGTCTGTGCCAGGGCTACTTGAAGAGGAAACAAACCATAGAGAAAAAACTGAGACCTCGTTTATTTTATCAAGTCTCAAAGAGCTACTACAAACCATGTTGTATTTAGAGTTCCAAATTCATCTATCTATATTGGAGAGAACAGAGTGAAACCTAAAAATAAAAACTGCTACTGAAAACGAATGCATCAACCTAGAAGAACAAAATTTGGTGAGTCAAGTGGTATTTGTGTACCGATCATTACCACCAAGCATCATCAATACTGGGTGAAAAAATATTTCCTGGTATTTCAGAAACTAGTAATTTCTTCGAAGCTTGGCAACCCCTCTCAGTGAAAGTGCTTTTCCACTGTCTGTGCCTAGGGCTACATGAAGAGGAAACAAACCAAAGAGAAAAAACTGAGAACTCCTTTATTTTGTCAAGTTTCAAAGAGCTACTACAAACCATGTTGGATTTAGAATTCCAAAATCATCTATCTATATAGGAGAGAACAGAGTGAAAGCTAAAAATAAAAACTGCTATTGTAAACGAACGCATCAACCTAGAAGAACAAAATTTGGTGAGTCAAGTGGAATTTGTGTACCGATCACTACCACCAAGTATCATCAAGATTGGGTGAGAAAATATTTGCTGGTATTTCAGAAACTCGTTATTTCTTAGAAGCTTGGCAACCCCACTCAATGAAAGTGCTTTTCCACAGTCTCTGCTTAGGGCTACATGAAGCGGAAACAAATCATAGAGACAAAACTGAGAACTCCGTTACTTTGTCAAGTTTCAAAGAGCTACTACAAACCATATTGGATTTAGAGTTTCAAATTCATCTATCTATATAGGAGAGAACAGAGTGAAACCTAAATATATAAACTGCTACTGTAGACGAACGATTCAACCTACTAGAATAAAATTTGGTGAGCCAAGTGGGATTTGTGTACTGATCATTACCACCAAGTGTCATCAAGATTGCGTGAAAAAAATATTTGCTGCTATTTTAGAAACTCGTTATTTCTTAGAAGCTTGGCAACCCCACTCAATGAAAGTGCTTTTCCACAGTCTGTTCCTAGGGGTACTTGAAGAGGAAGCAAACCATAGAGACAAAACTGAGAACTCCTTTTTTTTTGTCAAGTTTCAAAGAGCTACTACAAACCATGTTGGATTTAGAGTTCCTTATTCATCTATCTATATAGCAGCGAACAGAGTGAAACCTAAATATAAAAACTGCAACTGTAGACGAACGCTTCAACCTAGAAGAACAAAATTTGGTGACCAAGTGGGATTTGTGTACCGATCATTACCACCAGATATCATCAACATTTGGTGACAAAATATTTGCTGGTATTTCGGAAACTCGTAATTTCTTGCAAGCTTGGCAACCCCTTTCAATGAAAGTTCTTTTCCACAGTCTCTGCTTAGGGCTACATGAAGCGGAAACAAATCATAGAGACAAAAAGAAGAACTCCTTTACTTTGTCAAGTTTCAAAGAGCTACTACAATCCACATTAGATTTAGAGTTCCAAATTCATCTATCTATATAGGAGAGAACAGAGTGAACCTAAATATAAAAACTGCAACTGTAGACGAACGATTCAACCTAGAAGAACAAAATTTGGTGAGCCAAGTGGGATTTGTGTACTGATCATTACCACCAAGTGTCATCAAGATTCCGTGAAAAAATATTTTCTGCTATTTTAGAAACTCGTTATTTCTTAGAAGCTTGGCAACCCCACTCAATGAACGTGCTTTTCCACAGTCTGTTCCTAGGGGTACTTGAAGAGGAAACAACCATAGAGACAAAACTGAGAACTCCTTTTTTTTGTCAAGTTTCAAAGAGCTACTACAAACCATGTTGGATTTAGAGTTCCAAATTCATCTATCTATATAGGAGAGAACAGAGTGAAACCTAAATATAAAAACTGCTACTGTAGACGAACGCTTCAACCTAGAAGAACAAAATTTGGTGAGCCAAGTGGTATATGTGTACCGATCATTACCACCACGTATCATCAACGTGGGGTAACAAAATATTTGCTGCTATTTGGGAAACTCGTAATTTCTTTAAAGCTTGGCAACCACTTTCAATGAAAGTGCTTTTCCACAGTCTCTGCTTAGGGCTACATGAAGCAGAAACGAATCATAGAGACAAAACTGAGAACTAATTTACTGTGTCAAGTTTCAAGGAGCTACTGTAGACGAACGATTCAACCTAGAAGAACAAAATTTGGTGAGCCAAGTGGGATTTGTGTACTGATCATTACCACCAATTGTCATCAAGATTGCGTGAAAAAATATTTGCTGATATTTCAGAAACTCGTTATTTCTTAAAAGCTTGGCAATCCCACTCAATGAAAATGCTTTTCAACAGTCTGTGCCAGGGCTACTTGAAGAGGAAACAAACCATAGAGACAAAACAGAGAACTAATTTATTTTGTCAATTTTCAAAGAGCTACTACAAACCATGTTGGATTTAGAGTTCCAAAATCATCTATCTATATAGGAGAGAACAGAGTGAAACCTAAAAATAAAAACTGCTACTGAAAACGAATGCATCAAACTAGAAGAACAAAATTTGGTGAGTCAAGTGGGATTTGTGTACCGATCATTATCACCACATATCATCAAGATTGGGTGAAAAAATATTTGCTGGTATTTCGGAAACTCGTAATTTCTTGGAAGCTTGGCAACCCCTCTCAATGAAAGTACTTTTCCACCGTTTGTGCCTGGGGCTTCTTGAAGAGGAAACAAACCATAGAGACAAAACTGAGAACTCCTTTATTTTGTCAAGTTTCAAATAGCCACTACAAACCATGTTGGATTTAGAGTTCCAAATTCATCTATCTATATACGAGAGAATGGAGTGAAACCTAAACATAAAACTGCTACTGTGGCCGACAGCTTCAACATAGAAGAAAAAAATTTGGTGAGCCAAGTCGGATTTGTGGACTTGTCATTACCACCACGTATCATCAAGATAGGGTGAAAAAATATTTGCTGGTATTTCGGAAACTCGTAATTTCTTGGAAGCTTGTCAACCCCTCTCAATGAAAGTGCTTTTCCACAGTCTGTTCCTAGGGCTACTTGAAGAGGAAAGAAATCATAGAGACAAAACTGAGAACTCCTTTATTTTGTCAAGTTTCAAAGAGCTACTACAAACCATATTGGATTTAGAGTTCCAAATTCATCTATCTCTATAGGAGAGAACAGAGTGTAACCTAAATATAAAAACTGCTACTGTAGACGAACGCTTCAACCTAGAAGAACAAAATTTGGTGAGCCATGTGGGATTTGTGTACCGATCTTCACCACCAAGTATCATCAAGATTGGGTGAAAAAATATTTGCTGGTATTTCGGAAACTCGTTATTTCTTAGAAGCTTGGCAACCCCTCTCAATGAAAGTGCTTTTCCACAGTCTCTGCTTAGGGCTCCTTGATGCTGAAACAAATCATAGAGACAAAACTGAGAACTCCTTTATTTTGTCAAGTTTCAAAGAGCTACTACAAACCATGTTGGATTTAGAGTTCCAAATTCATCTATCTGTATAGGAGAGAACAGAGTGAAACCTAAAAATAAAAACTGCTACTGGAAACGAACGCATCAACCTAGAAGAACAAAATTTGGTGAGCCAAGTGGGATTTGTGTACTGATCATTACCACCAGTGTCATCAAGATTGCGTGAAAAAATATTTGCTGGTATTTCGGAAACTCGTTTTTCTTAGACGCTTGGCAACCCCACTCAATGAAAGTGCTTTTCCACAGTCTGTGCCAGGGCTACTTGAAGAGGAAAGAAACCATAGAGACAAAACTGAGAACTAATTTATTTTGTCAAGTTTCAAAGAGCTACTACAAACCATGTTGGATTTAGATTTCCAAATTCATCTATCTATATAGCAGAGAACAGAGTGAAACCTAAATATAAAAACTGGTACTGAAAACGAAGGCATCAACCTTGAAGAACAAAATTTGGTGAGCCAAGTGGGATTTGTGTACCAATCATTACCACCAAGTATCATCAAGATTGGGTGAAAAAATATTTGCTGGTATTTCGGAAACTCTTAATTTCTTGGAAGCTTGGCAACCCCTCTCAATGAAAGTGCTTTTCCACCATGTGGGCCTGGGGCTACTTGAAGAGGAAACAAACCATAGAGACAAAACTGAGAACTCCTTTATTTTGTCAAGTTTCAAAGAGCTACTACAAACCATGTTGGATTTAGAGTTCCAAATTCATCTATCTATATAGCAGAGAACAGAGTGAAACCTAAATATAAAAAGAGCTACTGTAGACGAACACTTCAAACTAGAAGAACAAAATTTGGTGAGCCAAGTGGGATTTGTGTACCGATCATTACCACCACGTATCATCAACATTGGGTGACAAAATATTTGCTGGTATTTCGGAAACTCATAATTTCTTGAAAATTTTCAACCCCTTTCAATGAAAGTGCTTTTCCACAGTCTCTGCTTAGGGCTACATGAAGCGGAAACAAATCATAGAGACAAAACTGAGAACTAATATACTTTGTCAAGTTTCAAGGAGCTACTACAAACCATATTGGATTTAAAGTTCCAAATTCATCTATCTATATAGGAGAGAACAGAGTGAAACCTAAATATAAAAAAAGCTACGGTAGACGAACGCTTCAACCTAGAAGAACAAAAGTTGGTAAGCCAAGTGGGATTTGTGTACTGATCATTACCACCAAGTGTCATCAAGTTTGTGTAAAAAAACATTTGCTGGTATTTCAGAAACTCGTTATTTCTTAGAAGCTTGGCAACCCTTCTCAATGAAAGTGCTTTTCCACAGTCTCTGCTTAGGGCTACTTGATGCGGAAACAAAACATAGAGACAAAACTGAGAATTCTTTCTTTTTTTGTCAGGTTTCAAAGAGCTACTACAAACCATGTTGGATTTGGAGTTCCAAATTCATCTATCTATATAGGAGAGAACAGAGTGAAACCTAAATATAAAAATTGCTACTGCAGACTAACGCGTCATCCTAGAAGAACTAAATTTGGTGAGCCAAGTGGGATTTGTGTACTGATCATCACCACCAAGTATCATCAATATTGGATGAAAAAATATTTGCTCGTATTTCGGAAACTCATAATTTCTTGGAAGCTTGGCAACCCCTCTCAATGAAAGTGCTTTTCTACCGTTTGTGCCTGGGGCTACTTGAAGAGGAAACAAACCATAGAGTCAAAACTGAGAACTCCTTTATTTTGTCAAGTTTCAAAGAGCTACTACAAACCATATTGGATTTAGAGTTCCAAATTCATCTATTTATATAGGAGAGAACAGAGTGAAACTTAAATATAAAAACTGCTACTGTAGACGAACCCTTCAACCTAGAAGAACAAAATTTGGTGAGCCAAGTGGGATTTGTGTACCGATCATTACCACCACGTATCATCAACATTGGGTGACAAAATATTTGCTAGTATTTCGGAAACTCGTAATTTCTGGAAAGGTTTCAACCCCTTTCAATGAAAGTGCTTTTCACAGTCTCTGCTTAGGGCTACATGAAGCGGAAACAAATCATAGAGACAAAACTGAGAACTCCTTTACTTTTTCAAGTTTCAAGGAGCTACTACAAACCATATTGGATTTAGAGTTCCAAATTCATCTATCTATATAAGAATGAACAGAGTGAAACCTAAATATAAAAACTGCTACTGTAGACGAACGCTTCAACCTAGAAGAACAAAATTTGGTGAGCCAAGTGGGATTTGTGTACTGATCATTACCACCAAGTGTCATCAAGATTGCGTAAAAAAATATTTGCTGGTATTTCAGAAACTCGTTATTTCTTAGAAGCTTGGCAACTCCTCTCAATAAAAGTACTTTTCAACAGTCTCTACTTAGGGCTACTTGAAGCGGAAACAAAACATAGAGACAAAACTGAGAACTCATTTTTTTTGTCAAGTTTAAGAGAGCTACTACAAACCATGTTGGATTTAGAGTTCCAAATTCATCTATTTATATAGGAGAGAACAGAGAGAAACCTAAAAATAAAAACTGCTACTGTAGACGAGCGCTTCAACCTAGAAGAACAGAATTTGGTGAGCCAAGTGGGATTTGTGTACTCATCATTACCACCAAGTATCATCAAGATTGGGTGAAAAAATATTTGCTGGTATTCGGAAACTTGTAATTTCTTGGAAGCTTGGCAACCCCTCTCAATGAAAGTGCTTTTCCACAGTCACTGCTTAGGGCTACTTGAAGCGGAAAAAAATCATAGAGACAAAACTGAGAACTCCTTTATTTTGTCAAGATTCAAAGAGCTACTACAAACCATGTTGGATTTAGAGTTCCAAATTCATCTATCTATATAGGAGAGAACAGAGTGAAACCTAAATATAAAAATTGCTACTGCAGACGAACGCGTCATCCTAGAAGAACTAAATTTGGTGAGGCAAGTGGGATTTGTGTACTGATCATCACCACCAAGTATCATCAAGATTGGATGAAAAAATATTTGCTGGTATTTCGGAAAGTCGTAATTTCTTGGAAGCTTGGCAACCCCTCTCAATTAAAGTGCTTTTACACAGTCTCTGCTTAGGGCTAATTGAAGCGGAAACAAAGTATAGAGACAAAACAGAGAACTCCTTTATTTTGTCAAGTTTCAAAGAGCTACTACAAACCATGTTGGATTTAGAGTTATAAATTCATCTATTTATATAGGAGAGAACACAGTGAAACCTAAATATAAAAACTGCTACTGTAGACGAACGCTTCAACCTAGAAGAACAAAATTTGGTGAGCCAGGTGGGATTTGTTTACCGATCATCACCACCAAGTATCATCAATATTGGGTGAAAAAATATTTGCTGGTATTTCGGAAACCCGTTATTTCTTAGAAGATTGGCAACCCCTCTCAATGAAAGTGCTTTTACACAGTCTGTGCCTAGGACTACTTGAAAAGGAAACAAAACATAGAGACACAACTGAGAACTACTTTATTTTGTCAAGATTCAAAGAGCTACTACAAACCATGTTGGATTTAGAGTTCCAGATTCATCTATCTATATAGGAGAGAACAGAGGGAATACTAAAAATATAAACTGCTACTGTAAACGAATGCTTCAACCTAGAAGAACAAAATTTGGTGAGTCAAGTTTGGATTTGTGTATGGATCTTTACCACCAAGTATCATCAAGATTGTGTGAAAAAATATTTGCTGGTATTTCGGAAACTCGTTATTTCTTAGAAGCTTGGCAACCCCTCTCAATGAAAGTGCTTTTCCACAGTCTGTGCCTAGGGCTACTTGAAGAGGAAACAAACCATAGAGACAAAACAGAGACCTCCTTTATTTTTTCAAGTATCAAAGAGCTATAACAAACCATGCTGGATTTTGAGCTCCAAATTCATCTATCTATATAGGAGAGAACAGAGGGAAACCTAAATATAAAAACTGCTACTGTAGACGAACGCTTAATCCCAGAAGAACAAAATTTGTTGAGCCAAGTGGGATTTGTGTACTGATCATTAGCAACACGTATCATCAAGATTGGGTGAAAAAATATTTGCTGGTATTTCGGAAACTCGTTATTTCTTAGAAGCTTGGAATACCCTCTCGATGAAAGTGCTTTTCCACAGTCTGTGCCTAGGGCTACATGAAGAGGAAACAATCCTTGAAACTTGACAAAATAAAGTAGTTCTAAGTTCTGTGTTTGTGGTTTGTTTCCTCTTGAAATAGCCACAAGCAAAGACTGCGTAAAACACATTCATGGAAAGGAGTTCCAAGCTTCAAAAAAGCTACTGGTTTTCTGAATACTCGGCAAATTTTTTTTCATCCGACCTTGATGATCTCTGTGGTAATGATCAGTTCACTAAGTCCACTTAGCTGCCCAATATTCACTCTTCTAGGATGAAGCGTTCGTTACCAGTAACAGTTTGAGTTTTTAGGTTTCACTCTATTTCCTCCTATATAGATAGAAGTGTTTGGAAGTCTAAATCAAACACGGTTTGTGCTACCTCCTTGAAACTTGACAAAATAAAGCAATTCTAAGTTCTGTCTTTGAGATTTGTTTCCTCTTGAAATAGGCACAAGCAAAGACTGCGTAAAACAAATTCATTGGAAAGATGTGCCAAGCTTCCAAAAAACTACTGGTTTTCTGAAATCTCGCCAAATATTTTTTCACCCAATCTAGACGATTCTCTGTGGTAATGATCAGTTCACTAAGTCCACTTAGCTGCCCAATTTTCACTCTTCTTGCTTGAAGCGTTCATTTCCAGTAACACTTAGAATTTTTAGGTTTCTTGCTATTTCCTCCTATATAGATAGTTGTGTTTGGAAGTCTAAATCAAATACGGTTTGTGCTAGCTCCTTGAAACTTGACAAAATGAAGTTGTTCTAAGTTCTGTCTTTGTGGTTTGTTTCCTCGTGAAATAGCCACAAGCAGAGACTGCGTAAAACACATTCATTGGAAAGGTATGCCAAGCTTCCAAAAAACTACTGGTTTTCTGAAATCTCGGCAAATATTTTTTCACCCAATCTAGATGATTCTCTGTGGTAATGATCAGTTCACTAAGTCCACTTAGCGGCCCAATTTTCACTCTCCTTGCTTCAAACGTTCGTTTCCAGTAACACTTAGAATTTTTAGGTTTCACTCTATTTCCTCCTATATATATAGATGTGTTTGGAAGTCTAAATCAAACACGGTTTGTGCTAGCTCCTTGAAACTTGAATAAATAAAGTTGTTCTAAGTTCTGCCTTTGTGGTTTGTTTCCTTTTGAATAACCCCAAGTGGAAACTGCCGAAAGACTCTTTCATTTCAAAGGTGTGCCCAGCTTCCAAAAAACTACTGGTTTTCTGAAATCTCGGCAAATATTTGTTCACCCAATCTAGATGATTCTCTGTGGTAATGATCAGTTCACTAAGTCCACTTAGCTGCCCAATTTTCACTCTCCTTGCTTGAAGCGTTCGTTTCCAGTAACACTTAGATTTTTTAGGTTTCACTCTATTTCCTCCTATATAGATAGATTTGTTTGGAAGTCTAAATCAAATACGGTTTGTGCTAGTTCCTTGAAATTTGACAAAACAAAGCAATTCTAAGTTCTGTCTTTGTGATTTGTTTCCTCTTGTAATAGACACAAGCAAAGACTGCGTAAAACACATTCATTGGAAAGGTGTGCCAAGTTACCAAAAAACTACTGGTTTTCTGAAATCTCGCAAATATTTTTTCACCCAATCTAGATTATTCAATGTGGTCATGATCAGTTCACTAAGTCCACTTAGCTGCCCAATTTTCACTCTCCTTGCTTGAAGCGTTCGTTTCCAGTAACACTTAGAATTTTCAGGTTTCCCTCTATTTCCTCCTATATAGATAGATGTGTTTATAAGTCTAAATCAAACACAGTTTGTGCTAGTTCCTTGAACTTTGACAAAATAAAGTAGTTCTAGGTTCTGTCTTTGTGGTTTGTTTCCTCTTGAATTATCCCAAGCAGGGACTGCCGAAAGACACTTTCATTTCAAAGGTGTGCCCAGCTTCCAAAAAACTACTGGTTTCCTGAAATCTCGCCAAACATTTTTTCACACAATCTAGACGATTCTCTGTGGTAATGATCAGTTCACTAAGTCCACTTAGCTGCCCAATTTTCACTCTTCTTGCTTGAAGCGTTCGTTTCCAGTAACACTTAAAATTTTTAGGTTTCTCTCTATTTTCTCATATATAGATAGTTGTGTTTGGAAGTCTAAATCAAACACGGTTTGTGCTAGCTCCTTGAAACTTGACAAAATAAAGTTGTTCTAAGTTCTGTCTTTGTGGTTTGTTTCCTCTTGAAATAGCCACAAGCAAAGACAGCGTAAAACACATTCATTGGAAAGGTGTCCCAAGCTTTCAAAAAACTACTGGTTTTCTGAATACTTGGCAAATTTTTTTTCATCCAAGCTTGATGATCTCTGTGGTAATGATCAGTTCACTAAGTCCACTTAGCTGCCCAATTTTCACTCTTCTAGGATGAAGTGTTCGTTACCAGTAACCGTTTGAGTTTTTAGGTTTCACTCTATTTCCTCCTATATAGATAGATGTGTTTTTTAAGTCTAAATCAAACACGGTTTGTGCTAGCTCCTTGAAACTTGACAAAATAAAGTAGTTCTAAGTTCTGTCTTTGTGGTTTGTTTCCTCTTGAAATAGCCACAAGCAAAGACTGTGTAAAACTCATTCATTGGAAAGGTGTGCCAAGCTTCCAAAAAACTACTGGTTTTCTGAATACTCGGCAAATTTTTTTCATCCGACCTTGATGATCTCTGTGGTAATGATCAGTTCACTAAGTCAACTTAGCTGCCCAATATTCACTCTTCTAGGATGAAGCGTTCGTTACCGGTAACAGTTTGAGTTTTTAGGTTTCACTCTATTTCCTCCTATATCGATAGATGTGTTTGGAAGTCTAAATCAAACACGGTTTGTGCTAGCTCCTTGAAACTTGACACAATCAAGTAGTTCTAAGTTCTGTCTTTGTGGTTTGTTTCCTCTTGAAATAGCCACAAGCAAAGACTGCGTAAAACACATTCATTGCAAAGGTGTGCCAAGCTTCCAAAAAACTACTGGTTTTCTGAATACTCGGCAAATTTTTTTTCATCCGACCTTGATGATCTCTGTGGTAATGATCAGTTCACAAAGTCCACTTAGCTGCCCAATATTCACTATTCTAGGATGAAGCGTTGGTTACCAGTAACAGTTTGAGTTTTTAGGTTTCACTCTATTTCCTCCTATATCGATAGATGTGTTTGGAAGTCTAAATCGAACACGGTTTGTGCTAGCTCTTTGAAACTTCAGAAAATAAAGTAGTTCTAAGTTCTGTCTTTGTGGTTTCTTTCCTCTTGAAATAGGCACAAGCAAAGACTGTGTAAAACACATTCATTGGAATGGTGTGCCAAGCTTCCAAAAAACTACTGGTTTTCTGAATACTCGGCAAATTTTTTTTCATCCGACCTTGATGATCTCTGTGGTAATGATCAGTTCACTAAGTCCACTTAGCTGCCCAATTTTCACTCTTCTTGCTTCAAGCGTTCGTTTCCAGTAACACTTAGAATTTTTAGGTTTCACTCTATTTCCTCCTATATAGATAGATGTGTTTGGAAGTCTAAATCAAACACGGTTTGTGCTAGCTCCGTGAAACTTGACAAAATAAAGCAGTTCTAAGTTCTGTCTTTGTGGTTTGTTTCCTCTTGAATTACCCCAAGCAGAGACTGCCGAAAGACACTTTCATTTCAAAGGTGTGCCAAGCTTCCAAAAAACTACTGGTTTTCTGAAATCTCGGCAAATATTTTTTCACCCAATCTAGATGATTCTCTGTGGTAATGATCAGTTCAGTAAGTCCACTTAGCTGCCCAATATTCACTCTTCTAGGATGAAGCGTTCGTTACCAGTAACAGTTTGAGTTTTTAGGTTTCACTCTATTTCCTCCTATATAGATAGATGTGTTTGGAAGTCCAAATCAAACACGGTTTGTGCTAGCTCCTTGAAACTTGACAAAATAAGTTGTTCTAAGTTCTGTCTTTGTGGTTGGTTTCCTCGTGAAATAGGAACAAGCAGAGACTGTGTAAAACACATTCATTGGAAAGGTGTGCCAAGCTTCCAAAAAACTACTGGTTTTCTGAAATCTCGGCAAATATTTTTTCACCCAATCTAGATGATTCTCTGTGGTAATGATCAGTTCACTAAGTCCACTTAGCTGCCCAATTTTCACTCTCCTTGCTTGAAGCGTTCGTTTCCAGTAACTCTTAGAATTTTTAGGTTTCACTCTATTTCCTCCTATATAGATAGATGTGTTTGAAAGTCTAAATCAAACACGGTTTGTGCTAGCTCCTTGAAACTTGACAAAATAAAGTAGTTCTAAGTTCTGTCTTTGTGGTTTGTTTCCTCTTGAAATAGGCACAAGCAAAGACGGCGTAATACACATTCATTGGAAAGGTGTGCCAAGCTTCCAAAAAACTACTGGTTTTCTGAATACTCGGCAAAATTTTTCATCCGACCTTGATGATCTCTGTGGTAATGATCAGTTCACTAAGTCCACTTAGCTGCCCAATATTCACTCCTGTAGGAAGAAGCTTTCGTTACCAGTAACAGTTTGAGTTTTTAGGTTTCACTCTATTTTCTCCTATATAGATAGATGTGTTTGGAAGTCTAAAACAAACACGGTTTGTGCTAGCTCCTTGAAACTTGAGAAAATAAAATTGTTCTATGTTCTGTCTTTGTGGTTTGTTTCCACGTGAAATAGCCATAAGCAGAGACTGCGTAAAACACATTCATTGAAAAGGTGTGCCAAGCTTCCAAAAAACTACTGGTTTTCTGAAATCTCGGCAAATATATTCTCACCCAATCTAGATGATTCTCTGTGGTAATGATCAGTTCACTAAGTCCACTTAGCTGCCCAATATTCACTCTTCTAGGATGAAGCGTTCGTTACCAGTAACAGTTTGAGTTTTTAGGTTTCACTCTATTTCCTCCTATATAGATAGATGTGTTTGGAAGTCTAAATCAAACACGGTTTGTGCTAGCTCCTTGAAACTTGACAAAATAAAGTTGTTCTAAGTTCTGTCTTCCTGGTTTGTTTCCACGTGAAATAGCCACAAGCAGAGACTGCGTAAAACACAATCATTGGAAAGGTGTGCCAAGGTTCCAAAAAACTAAGGGTTTTCTGAAATCTCGGCAAATATTTTTTCACCCAATCTAGATGATTCTCTGTGGTAATGATCAGTTCACTAAGTCCACTTAGCTGCCCAATTTTCACTCTCCTTGCTTGAAGCGTTCGTTTCCAGTAACTCTTAGAATTTTTAGGTTTCACCCTATTTCCTCCTATATAGATAGATGTGTTTGAAAGTCTATATCAAACACGGTTTGTGCTAGCTCCTTGAAACTTGACAAAATAAAGTCGTTCTAAGTTCTGTCTTTGTGGTTTGTTTCCTCTTGAAATAGGCACAAGCAAAGACTGCGTAATACACATTCATTGGAAAGGTGTGCCAAGCTTCCAAAAAACTACTGGTTTTCTGAATACTCGGCAAATTTTTTTTCATCCGACCTTGATGATCTCTGTGGTAATGATCAGTTCACTAAGTCCACTTAGCTGCCCAATATTCACTCTTCTAGGATGAAGCGTTCATTACCAGTAACAGTTTGAGTTTTTAGGTTTCACTCTATTTCCTCCTATATAGATAGATGTGTTTGGAAGTCTAAATCAAACACGGTTTGTGCTAGCTCCTTGAAACTTGACAAAATAAAGTTGTTCTAAGTTCTGTCTTCCTGGTTTGTTTCCACGTGAAATAGTCACAAGCAGAGACTGCGTAAAACACAATCATTGGAAAGGTGTGCCAAGGTTCCAAAAAACTAAGGGTTTTCTGAAATCTCGGCAAATATTTTTTCACCCAATCTAGATGATTCTCTGTGGTAATGATCAGTTCACTAAGTCCACTTAGCTGCCCAATTTTCACTCACCTTGCTTCAAACGTTCGTTTCCAGTAACACTTAGAATTTTTAGGTTTCACTCTATTTCCTCCTATACAGATAGATGTGTTTGGAAGTCTAAATCACACACGGTTTGTGCTAGCTCCTTGAAACTTGACAAAATAAAGTCGTTCAAAGTTCTGTCTTTGTGGTTTGTTTCCTTATGAATTACCCCAAGCAGAGACTGCCGAAAGACACTTTCATTTCAAAGGTGTGCCCAGCTTCCAAAAAACTACTGGTTTCCTGAAATCTCGCCAAATATTTTTTCACACAATCTAGACGATTCTCTGTGGTAATGATCAGTTCACTAAGTCCACTTTGCTGACCAATTTTCACTCTTCTTGCTTGAAGCGTTCGTTTCCAGTAACACTTAGAATTTTTAGGTTTCTCTCTATTTTCTCATATATAGATAGTTGTGTTTGGAAGTCTAAATCAAACACGGTTTGTGCTAGCTCCTTGAAACTTGACAAAATAAAGTTGTTCTAAGTTCTGTCTTTGTGGTTTGTTTCCTCTTGAAATAGCCACAAGGAAAGACTGCGTAAAACACATTCATTGGAAAGGTGTCCCAAGCTTCCAAAAAACTACTGGTTTTCTGAATACTTGGCAAATTTTTTTTCATCCAAGCTTGATGATCTCTGTGGTAATGATCAGTTCACTAAGTCGACTTAGCTGCCCAATTTTCACTCTTCTAGGATGAAGTGTTTGTTACCAGTAACCGTTTGAGTTTTTAGGTTTCACTCTATTTCCTCCTATATAGATAGATGTGTTTTTTAAGTCTAAATCAAACACGGTTTGTGCTAGCTCCTTGAAACTTGACAAAATAAAGTAGTTCTAAGTTCTGTCTTTGTGGTTTGTTTCCTCTTGAAATAGCCACAAGCAAAGACTGTGTAAAACTCATTCATTGGAAAAGTGTGCCAAGCTTCCAAAAAACTACTGGTTTTCTGAATACTCGGCAAATTTTTTTCATCCGACCTTGATGATCCCTGTGGTAATGATCAGTTCACTAAGTCAACTTAGCTGCCCAATATTCACTCTTCTAGTATGAAGCGTTCGTTACCGGTAACAGTTTGAGTTTTTAGGTTTCACTCTATTTCCTCCTATATCGATAGATGTGTTTGGAAGTCTAAATCAAACACGGTTTGTGCTAGCTCCTTGAAAGTTGACAAAATAAAGTAGTTCTAAGTTCTGTCTTTGTGGTTTGTTTCCTCTTGAAATAGGCACAAGCAAAGACTGCGTAATACACATTCATTGGAAAGGTGTGACAAGCTTGCAAAAAACTACTGGTTTTCTGAATACTCGGCAAATTTTTTTTTCCGACCTTAATGATCTCTGTGGTAATGATCAGTTCACTAAGTCCACTTAGCTGCCCAATATTCACTCTTCTAGGATGAAGCCTTCGTTACCAGTAACAGTTTGAGTTTTTAGGTTTCACTCTATTTCCTCCTATATAGATAGATGTGTTTGGGAGTCTAAATCAAACACGGTTTGTGCTAGCTCCTTGAAACGTGACAAAATAAAGTTGTTCTAAGTTCTGCCTTTGTGGTTTTTTTCATCTTGAAATAGCCACAAGCGAAGACTGCGTAAAACACATTCATTGGAAAGGTGTGCCAAGCTTCCAAAAAACTACTGGTTTTCTGAAATCTCGGCAAATATGTTTTCACCCAATCTAGTGATTCTCTGTGGTAATGATCAGTTCACTAAGTCCACTTAGCTGCCCAGTTTTCTCTCTCCTTCCTTGAAGCGTTCGTTTCCAGTAACACTTAGAATTTTTAGGTTTCACTCTATTTCCTCCTATATAGATAGATGTGTTTGGAAGTCTAAATCAAACACGGTTTGTGCTAGTTCCTTGAATCTTGACAAAATAAAGTAGTTCTAAGTTCTGTCTTTGGGGTTTGTTTCCTCTTGAAATAGCCACAAGCAAAGACTGCGTAAAACACATTCATTGGAAAGGTGTGCCAAGCTTCCAAAAAACTAATGGTTTTCTGAATACTCGGCAAATTTTTTTTCATCCGACCTTGATTATCTCTGTGGTAATGATCAGTACACTAAGTCCACTTAGCTGCCCAATATTCACTATTCTAGGATGAAGCGTTGGTTACCAGTAACAGTTTGAGTTTTTAGGTTTCACTCTATTTCCTCCTATATCGATAGATGTGTTTGGAAGTTTAAATCAAACACGGTTTGTGCTGGCTCCTTGAAACTTGACAAAATAAAGTAGTTCTAAGTTCTGTCTTTGTGGTTTGTTTCCTCTTGAAATAGGCACAAGCAAAGACTGCGTAAAACACACTCCTTGGAATGGTGTGCCAAGCTTCCGAAAAACTACTGGTTTTCTGAATACTCGGCAAATTTTTTTTCATCCGAACTTGATGATCTCTGTGGTAATGATCAGTTCACTAAGTCCACTTAGCTGCCCAATATTCACTCTTCTAAAATGAAGCGTTCCTTACCAGTAACAGTTTGAGTTTTTAGGTTTCACTCTATTTCCTCCTATATCGATAGATGTGTTTGGAAGTCTAAATCAAACACGGTTTGTGCTAGCACCTTGAAACTTGACAAAATAAAGTTGTTCTAAGTTCTGTCTTTGTGGTTTGTTTCCTCTTGAAATAGCCACAAGCAAAGACTGCGTAAAACACATTCATTGGAAAGGTGTGCCAAGCTTCCAAAAAACTACTGGTTTTCTGAAAACTCGGCAAATATTTTTTCACCCAATCTAGATGATTCTCTGTGGTAATGATCAGTTCACACAGTCCACTTAGCTGCCCAATTTTCACTCTTCTTGCTTCAAGCGTTTGTTTCCAGTAACACTTAGAATTTTTAGGTTTCACTCTATTTCCTCCTATATAGATAGATGTGTTTGGAAGTCTAAATCAAACACGGTTTGTGCTAGCTCCTTGAAACTTGACAAAATAAAGAAGTTATAAGTTCTGTCTTGTGGTTTGTTTCCTCTTGAATTACCACAAGCAGAAACTGCCGAAAGACACTTTCATTTCAAAGGTGTGCCAAGCTTTCAAAAAACTACTGGTTTGCTGAAATCTCAGCAAATATTTTTTCACCCAATCTAGATGATTCTCTGTGGTAATGATCACTTCACTAAGTCCACTTAGCTGCCCAATTTTCACTCTTCTTGCTTTAAGCGTTCGTTTCCAGTAACACTTAGAATTTTTAGATTTCACTCTATTTCCTCCTATATAGATAGATGTGTTTGGAAGTCTAAATCAAACACGGTTTGTGCTAGCTCCTTGAAACTTGACAAAATAAAGTAGTTCTAAGGTCTGTTTTTGTGGTTTGTTTCCTCTTGAAATAGGCACAAGCAAAGACTGCGTAAAACACATTCATTGGAAAGGTGTGCCAAGCTTCCAAAAAACTACTGGTTTTCTGAATACTTGGCAAATTTTTTTTCATCCGACCTTGCTGATCTCTGTGTTAATGATCAGTTCACTAAGTCCACATAGCTGCCCAATATTCACTCTTCTAGGATGAATCGTTCGTTACCAGTAACAGTTTGAGTTTTTAGGTTTCACTCTATTTCCTCCTATATAGATAGATGTGTTTGGAAGTCTAAATCAAACACGGTTTGTGCTAGCTCCTTGAAACTTGACAAAATAAAGTAGTTCTAAGTTCTGTTTTTGTGGTTTGTTTCCTCTTGAATTTCCCCAAGCAGAGACTTCCGAAAGACACTTTAATTTCAAAGGTGTGCCCAGCTTCCAAAAGACTACTGGTTTTCTGAATACTCGGCAAATTTTTTTGCATCCGACCTTGATGATCTCTGTGGTAATGATCAGTTCACTAAGTCCACTTAGCTGCCCAATTTTCACTCTTGTATGATGAAGCGTTCGTTACCAGTAACAGTATGAGTTTTTCGCTTTCACTCTATTTCCTCCTATATAGATAGATGTGTTTTTTAAGTCTAAATCAAACACGGTTTGTGCTAGCTACTTGAAACTTGACAAAATAAAGTAGTTCTAAGTTCTGTCTTTGTCGTTTGTTTCCTCTTGAAATAGCCACAAGCAAAGACTGCGTAAAACACATTCATTGGAAAGGTGTGCCAAGCTTCCAAAAAACTACTGGTTTTCTGAAATCTCGGCAAATATTTTTTCACCCAATCTAGATGATTCTCTGTGGTAATGATCAGTTCACTAAGTCCCCTTAGCTGCCCAATTTTCACTCTCCTTGCTTGAAGCGTTCGTTTCCAGTAACAGAATTTTTAGGTTTCACTCTATTTCTTCCTATGTAGATAGATGTGTTTGGAAGTCTAAATCAAACACGGTTTGTGCTAGTTCCTTGAACCTTGACAAAATAAAGTAGTTCTAAGTTCTGTTTTTGTGGTTTGTTTCCTCTGGAATTACCCCAAGCAGGGACTGCCGAAAGACACTTTCAATTCAAAGGTGTGCCAAGCTTCCAAAAAACTACTGGTTTTCTGAAATCTCGGCAAATATTTTTTCACCCAATCTAGATGATTCTCTGTGGTAATGATCAGTTCACTAAGTCCACTTAGCTGCCCAATTTTCACTCTTCTTGCTTCAAGCGTTCGGTTCCAGTAACAGTTTGAGTTTAGGTTTCACTCTATTTCCTCCTATATAGATAGATGTGTTTGGAAGTGTAAATCAAACACGGTTTGTGCTAGCTCCTTGAAACTTGACAAAATAAAGTAGTTCTAAGTTCTGTCTTTGTGGTTTGTTTCCTCTTGAAATAGGCACAAGCAAAGACTGCGTAATACACATTCATTGGAAAGGTGTGACAAGCTTGCAAAAAACTACTGGTTTTCTGAATACTCGGCAAATTTTTTATTCCGACCTTAATGATCTCTGTGGTAATGATCAGTTCACTAAGTCCACTTAGCTGCAAAATATTAACTCTTCTAGGATGAAGCCTTCGTTACCAGTAACAGTTTGAGTTTTTAGGTTTCACACTATTTCCTCCTATATAGATAGATGTGTTTGGAAGTCTAAATCAAACACGGTTTGTGCTAGCTCCTTGAAACGTGACAAAATAAAGTTGTTCTAAGTTCTGCCTTTGTGGTTTTTTTCATCTTGAAATAGCCACAAGCGAAGACTGCGTAAAACACATTCATTGGAAAGGTGTGCCAAGCTTCCAAAAAACTACTGGTTTTCTGAAATCTCGGCAAATATGTTTTCACCCAATCTAGTGATTCTCTGTGGTAATGATCAGTTCACTAAGTCCACTTAGCTGCCAGGTTTTCTCTCTCCTTCCTTGAAGCGTTCGTTTCCAGTAACACTTAGAATTTTTAGGTTTCACTCTATTTCCTCCTATATAGATAGATGTGTTTGGAAGTCTAAATCAAACACGGTTTGTGCTAGTTCCTTGAATCTTGACAAAATAAAGTAGTTCTAAGTTCTGTCTTTGGGGTTTGTTTCCTCTTGAAATAGCCACAAGCAAAGACTGCGTAAAACACATTCATTTGAAAGGTGTGCCAAGCTTCCAAAAAACTACTGGTTTTCTGAAATCTCGGCAAATATGTTTTCACCCAATCTAGTGATTCTCTGTGGTAATGATCAGTTCACTAAGTCCACTTAGCTGCCAGGTTTTCTCTCTCCTTCCTTGAAGCGTTCGTTTCCAGTAACACTTAGAATTTTTAGGTTTCACTCTATTTCCTCCTATATAGATAGATGTGTTTGGAAGTCTAAATCAAACACGGTTTGTGCTAGTTCCTTGAATCTTGACAAAATAAAGTAGTTCTAAGTTCTGTCTTTGGGGTTTGTTTCCTCTTGAAATAGCCACAAGCAAAGACTGCGTAAAACACATTCATTGGAAAGGTGTGCCAAGCTTCCAAAAAACTAATGGTTTTCTGAATACTCGGCAAATTTTTTTTCATCCGACCTTGATTATCTCTGTGGTAATGATCAGTACACTAAGTCCACTTAGCTGCCCAATATTCACTATTCTAGGATGAAGCGTTGGTTACCAGTAACAGTTTGAGTTTTTAGGTTTCACTCTATTTCCTCCTATATAGATAGATGTGTTTGGAAGTCTAAATCAAACACGGTTTGTGCTGGCTCCTTGAAACTTGACAAAATAAAGTAGTTCTAAGTTCTGTCTTTGTGGTTTGTTTCCTCTTGAAATAGGCACAAGCAAAGACTGCGTAAAACACACTCCTTGGAATGGTGTGCCAAGCTTCCGAAAAACTACTGGTTTTCTGAATACTCGGCAAATTTTTTTTCATCCGACCTTGATGATCTCTGTGGTAATGATCAGTTCACTAAGTCCACTTAGCTGCCCAATATTCACTCTTCTAAAATGAAGCGTTCGTTACCAGTAACAGTTTGAGTTTTTAGGTTTCACTCTATTTCCTCCTATATCGATAGATGTGTTTGGAAGTCTAAAACAAACACGGTTTGTGCTAGCTCCTTGAAACTTGACAAAATAAAGTTGTTCTAAGTTCTGTCTTTGTGGTTTGTTTCCTCTTGAAATAGCCACAAGCAAAGACTGCGTAAAACACATTCATTGGAAAGGTGTGCCAAGCTTCCAAAAAACTACTGGTTTTCTGAAATCTCGGCAAATATTTTTTCACCCAATCTAGATGATTCTCTGTGGTAATGATCAGTTAACTAAGTCCACTTAGCTGCCCAATTTTCACTCTTCTTCCTTCAAGCGTTCGTTTCCAGTAACACTTAGAATTTTTAGGTTTCACTCTATTTCCTCCTATATAGATAGATGTGTTTGGAAGTCTAAATCAAACACGGTTTGTGCTAGCTCCGTGAAACTTGACAAAATAAAGCAGTTCTAAGTTCTGTCTTTGTGGTTTGTTTCCTCTTGAATTACCCCAAGCAGAGACTGCCGAAAGACACTTTCATTTCAAAGGTGTGCCAAGCTTCCAAAAAACTACTGGTTTTCTGAAATCTCCTCAAATATTTATTCACCCAATCTAGATGATTCTCTGTGGTAATGATCAGTTCACTAAGGCCACTTAGCTGCCCAATATTCACTCTTCTAGCATGAAGCGTTCGTTACCAGTAACAGTTTGAGTTTTTAGGTTTCACTCTATTTCCTCCTATATAGATAGATGTGTTTGGAAGTCTAAATCAAACACGGTTTGTGCTAGCTCCTTGAAACTTGACAAAATAAGTTGTTCTAAGTTCTGTCTTTGTGGTTGGTTTCCTCGTGAAATAGTAACAAGCAGAGACTGTGTAAAACACATTCATTGGAAAGGTGTGCCAAGCTTCCAAAAAACTACTGGTTTTCTGAAATCTCGGCAAATATTTTTTCACCCAATCTAGATGATTCTCTGTGGTAATGATCAGTTCACTAAGTCCACTTAGCTGCCCAATTTTCACTGTCCTTGCTTGAAGCGTTCGTTTCCAGTAACTCTTATAATTTTTAGGTTTCACTCTATTTCCTCCTATATAGATAGATGTGTTTGGAAGTCTAAATCAAACACGTTTTGTGCTAGCTCCTTGAAAGTTGACAAAATAAAGTAGTTCTAAGTTCTGTCTTTGTGGTTTGTTTCCTCTTGAAATAGGCACAAGCAAAGACTGCATAATACACATTCATTGGAAAGGTGTGACAAGCTTGCAAAAAACTACTGATTTTCTGAATACTCGGCAAATTTTTTTTTCCGACCTTAATGATCTCTGTGGTAATGATCAGTTCACTAAGTCCACTTAGCTGCCCAATATTCACTCTTCTAGGATGAAGCCTTCGTTACCAGTAACAGTTTGAGATTTTAGGTTTCACTCTATTTCCTCCTATATAGATAGATGTGTTTGGAAGTCTAAATCAAACACGGTTTGTGCTAACTCCTTGAAACGTGACAAAATAAAGTTGTTCTAAGTTCTGCCTTTGTGGTTTTTTTCATCTTGAAATAGCCACAAGCGAAGACTGCGTAAAACACATTCATTGGAAAGGTGTGCCAAGCTTCCAAAAAACTACTGGTTTTCTGAAATCTCGGCAAATATGTTTTCACCCAATCTAGTGATTCTCTGTGGTAATGATCAGTTCACTAAGTCCACTTAGCTGCCAGGTTTTCTCTCTCCTTCCTTGAAGCGTTCGTTTCCAGTAACACTTAGAATTTTTAGGTTTCACTCTATTTCCTCCTATATAGATAGATGTGTTTGGAAGTCTAAATCAAACACGGTTTGTGCTAGTTCCTTGAATCTTGACAAAATAAAGTAGTTCTAAGTTCTGTTTTTGGGGTGTGTTTCCTCTTGAAATAGCCACAAGCAAAGACTGCGTAAAACACATTCATTTGAAAGGTGTGCCAAGCTTCCAAAAAACTAATGGTTTTCTGAATACTCGGCAAATTTTTTTTTCATCCGACCTTGATTATCTCTGTGGTAATGATCAGTACACTAAGTCCACTTAGCTGCCCAATATTCACTATTCTAGGATGAAGCGTTGGTTACCAGTAACAGTTTGAGTTTTTAGGTTTCACTCGATTTCCTCCTATATCGATAGATGTGTTTGGAAGTCTAAATCAAACACAGTTTGTGCTGGCTCCTTGAAACTTGACAAAATAAAGTAGTTCTAAGTTCTGTCTTTGTGGTTTGTTTCCTCTTGAAATAGGCACAAGCAAAGACTGCGTAAAACACACTCCTTGGAATGGTGTGCCAAGCTTCCGAAAAACTACTGGTTTTCTGAATACTCGGCAAATTTTTTTTCATCCGACCTTGATGATCTCTGTGGTAATGATCAGTACACTAAGTCCACTTAGCTGCCCAATATTCACTCTTCTAAAATGAAGCGTTCGTTACCAGTAACAGTTTGAGTTTTTAGGTTTCACTCTATTTCCTCCTATATCGATAGATGTGTTTGGAAGTCTAAATCAAACACGGTTTGTGCTAGCTCCTTGAAACTTGACAAAATAAAGTTGTTCTAAGTTCTGTCTTTGTGGTTTGTTTCCTCTTGAAATAGCCACAAGCAAAGACTGCGTAAAACACATTCATTGGAAAGGTGTGCCAAGCTTCCAAAAAACTATTGGTTTTCTGAAATCTCGGCAAATATTTTTTCACCCAATCTAGATGATTCTCTGTGGTAATGATCAGTTCACACAGTCCACTTAGCTGCCCAATTTTCACTCTTCTTTCTTCAAGCGTTCGTTTCCAGTAACACTTAGAATTTTTAGGTTTCACTCTATTTTCTCCTATATAGATAGATGTGTTTGGAAGTCTAAATCAAACACGGTTTGTGCTAGCTCCTTGAAACTTGACAAAATAAAGTAGTTATAAGTTCTGTCTTGTGGTTTGTTTCCTCTTGAATTACCACAAGCAGAGACTGCCGAAAGACACTTTCATTTGAAAGGTGTGCCAAGCTTTCAAAAAACTACTGGTTTGCTGAAATCTCAGCAAATATTTTTTCACCCAATCTAGATGATTCTCTGTGGTAATGATAACTTCACTAAGTCCACTTAGCTGCCCAATTTTCACTCTTCTTGCTTTAAGCGTTCGTTTCCAGTAACACTTAGAATTTTTAGATTTCACTCTATTTCCTCCTATATAGATAGATGTGTTTGGAAGTCTAAATCAAACACGGTTTGTGCTAGCTCCTTGAAACTTGACAAAATAAAGTAGTTCTAAGGTCTGTTTTTGTGGTTTGTTTCCTCTTGAAATAGGCACAAGCAAAGACTGCGTAAAACACATTCATTGGAAAGGTGTGCCAAGCTTCCAAAAAACTACTGGTTTTCTGAATACTTGGCAAATTTTTTTTCATCCGACCTTGCTGATCTCTGTGTTAACGATCAGTTCACTAAGTCCACTTAGCTGCCCAATATTCACTCTTCTAGGATGAATCCTTCGTTACCAGTAACAGTTTGAGTTTTTAGGTTTCACTCTATTTCCTCCTATATAGATAGATGTGTTTGGAAGTCTAAATCAAACACGGTTTGTGCTAGCTCCTTGAAACTTGACAAAATAAAGTAGTTCTAAGTTCTGTCTTTGTGGTTTGTTTCCTCTTGAATTTCCCCAAGCAGAGACTTCCGAAAGACACTTTAATTTCAAAGGTGTGCCCAGCTTCCAAAAGACTACTGGTTTTCTGAATACTCGGCAAATTTTTTTTCATCCGACCTTGATGATCTCTGTGGTAATGATCAGTTCACTAAGTCCACTTAGCTGCCCAATTTTCACTCTTGTATGATGAAGCGTTCGTTACCAGTAACAGTATGAGTTTTTCGCTTTCACTCTATTTCCTCCTATATAGATAGATGTGTTTTTTAAGTCTAAATCAAACACGGTTTGTGCTAGCTCCTTGAAACTTGACAAAATAAAGTAGTTCTAAGTTCTGTCTTTGTCGTTTGTTTCCTCTTGAAATAGCCACAAGCAAAGACTGCGTAAAACACATTCATTGGAAAGGTGTGCCAAGCTTCCAAAAAACTACTGGTTTTCTGAAATCTCGGCAAATATTTTTTCACCCAATCTAGATGATTCTCTGTGGTAATGATCAGTTCACTAAGTCCCCTTAGCTGCCCAATTTTCACTCTCCTTGCTTGAAGCGTTCGTTTCCAGTAACAGAATTTTTAGGTTTCACTCTATTTCTTCCTATATAGATAGATGTGTTTGGAAGTCTAAATCAAACACGGTTTGTGCTAGTTCCTTGAACCTTGACAAAATAAAGTAGTTCTAAGTTCTGTTTTTGTGGTTTGTTTCCTCTGGAATTACCCCAAGCAGGGACTGCCGAAAGACACTTTCAATTCAAAGGTGTGCCAAGCTTCCAAAAAACTACTGGTTTTCTGAAATCTCGGCAAATATTTTTTCACCCAATCTAGATGATTCTCTGTGGTAATGATCAGTTCACTAAGTCCACTTAGCTGCCCAATTTTCACTCTTCTTGCTTCAAGCGTTCGGTTCCAGTAACAGTTTGAGTTTAGGTTTCACTCTATTTCCTCCTATATAGATAGATGTGTTTGGAAGTCTAAATCAAACACGGTTTGTGCTAGCTCCTTGAAACTTGACAAAATAAAGTAGTTCTAAGTTCTGTCTTTGTGGTTTTTTTCCTCTTGAATTACCCCAAGCAGAGACTGCGGAAAGACACTTTCATTTCAATGGTGTGCCCAGCTTCCAAAAAACTACTGGTTTTCTGAAATCTCGGCAAATATTTTTCCACCCAATCTAGATGATTCTCTGTGGTAGTGATCAGTTCACTAAGTCCACTTAGCTGCCCAATTTTCACTCTTCTAGGATGAAGCGTTCGTTACCAGTAACAGTTTGAGTTTTTAGGTTTCACTCTATTTCCTCCTGTATAGATAGATGTGTTTGGAATTCTATATCAAACACGGTTTGTGCTAGGTCCTTGAAACTTGACAAAATAAAGTAGTTCTAAGTTCTGTTTTTGTGGTTTCTTTCCTCTGGAATTACCCCAAGCAGGGACTGCCGAAAGACACTTTCAATTCAAAGGTGTGCCAAGCTTCCAAAAAACTACTGGTTTTCTGAAATCTCGGCAATTATTTTTTCACCCAATCTAGATGATTCTCTGTGGTAATGATCAGTTCATTAAGTCCACTTAGCTGCCCAATTTTCACTCTTCTTGCTTCAAGCGTTCGTTTCCAGTAACACTTAGAATTTTTAGGTTTCACTCTATTTCCTCCTATATAGATAGATGTGATTGGAAGTCTAAATCAAACACGATTTGTGCTAGCTCCTTGAAACTTGACAAAATAAAGTAGTTCTAAGTTCTGTCTTTGTGGTTTGTTTCCTCTTGAATTACCCCAAGCAGAGACTGCCGATAGACACTTTCATTTCAATGGTGTGCCCAGCTTCCAAAAAACTACTGGTTTTCTGAAATCTCGGCAAATATTTTTTCACCCAATCTAGATGATTCTCTGTGGTAATGATCAGTTCACTAAGTCCACTTAGCTGCCCAATTTTCATTCTTCTAGGATGAAGCCTTGGTTACCAGTAACAGTTTGAGTTTTTAGGTTTCACTCTATTTCCTCCTATCTAGATAGATGTGTTTGGTAGTCTAAATCAAACACGGTTTGTGCTAGCTCCCTGAAACTTGACAAAATAAAGTTGTTCTAAGTTCTGTCTTTGTGGTTTGTTTCCTCTTGAAACAGCCACAAGCAAAGACTGCATAAAACACATTCATTGGAAAGGTGTGCCAAGCTTCCAAAAAACTACTGGTTTTCTGAAATCTCGGCAAATATTTTTTCACCCAATCTAGATGATTCTCTGTGGTAATGATCAGTTCACTAAGTCCCCTTAGCTTCCCAATATTCACTCTCCTTGCTTGATACGTTCGTTTCCAGTAACAGAATTTTAGGTTTCACTCTATTTCCTCCTATATAGATAGATGTGTTTGGAAGTCTAAATCAAACACGGTTTGTGCTAGCTCCTTGAACCTTGACAAAATAAAGTAGTTCTAAGTTCTGTTTTTGTGGTTTCTTTCCTCTGGAATTACCCCAAGTAGGGACTGCCGAAAGACACTTTCAATTCAAAGGTGTGCCAAGCTTCCAAAAAACTACTGGTTTTCTGAAATCTCGGCAAATATTTTTTCACCCAATCTAGATGATTCTCTGTGGTAATGATCAGTTCACTAAGTCCACTTAGCTGCCCAATTTTCACTCTTCTTGCTTCAAGCATTCGTTTCCAGTAACACTTAGAATTTTTAGATTTCACTCTATTTCCTCCTATATAGATAGATGTGTTTGGAAGTCTAAATCAAACACGGTTTGTGCTAGCTCCTTGAAACTTGACAAAATAAAGTAGTTCTAAGGTCTGTTTTTGTGGTATGTTTCCTCTTGAAATAGGCACAAGCAAAGACTGCGTAAAACACATTCATTGGAAAGGTGTGCCAAGCTTCCAAAAAACTACTGGTTTTCTGAATACTCGGCAAATTTTTTTTCATCCGACCTTGCTGATCTCTGTGTTAATGATCAGTTCACTAAGTCCACTTAGCTGCCCAATATTCACTCTTCTAGGATGAAGCGTTCGTTACCAGTAACAGTTTGAGTTTTTAGGTTTCACACTATTTCCTCCTGTATAGATAGATGTGTTTGGAAGTCTAAATCAAACACGGTTTGTGCTAGGTCCTTGAAACTTGACAAAATAAAGTAGTTCTAAGTTCTGTCTTTGTGGTTTGTTTCCTCTTGAATTACCCCAATCAGAGACTGCCGAAAGACACTTTCATTTCAATGGTGTGCCCAGCTTCCAAATACTACTGGTTTTCTGAAATCTCGGCAAATATTTTTTCACCGAATCTAGATGATTCTCTGTGGTAATGATCAGTTCACTAAGTCCACTTTAGCTGCCCAATATTTCACTCTTCTAGGATAAAGCGTTCGTTACCAGTAACAGTTTGAGTAACACTTAGAATTTTTAGGTTTCACTCTATTTCCTCCTATATAGATAGATGTGTTTGGAAGTCTAAATCAAACACAGTTTGTGCTAGCTCCTTGAAACTTGACAAAATAAAGTTGTTCTAAGTTCTGTCTTTGTGGTTGTTTTCCTCGTGAAATAGCCACAAGCAGAGACTGTGTAAAACACATTCATTGGAAAGGTGTGCCAAGCTTCCAAAAACTACTGGTTTTCTGAATAATCGGCAAATTTTTTTCATCCGACCTTGATGATCTCTGTGGTAATGATCAGTTCACTAAGTCCACTTAGCTGAGCAATATTCACTCTTCTAGGATGAAGCGTTCGTTACCAGTAACAGTATGAGTTTTAGGTTTTCACTCTATTTCCTCCTATATAGAGAGATGTGTTTTTTAAGTCTAAATCAAACACGGATTGTGCTAGCTCCTTGAAACTTGACAAAATAAAGTTGTTCTAAGGTCTGTTTTTGTGATTTGATTCCTCTTGAAATAGCCACAAGCAAAGACTGCGTAAAACACGTTCATTGCAAAGGTGTGCCAAGCTTCCAAAAAACTACTGGTTTTCTGAATACTCGGCAAATTTTTTTCATTCGACCTTGATGATCTCTGTGGTAATGATCAGTTCACTAAGTCCACTTAGCTGCCCAATATTCACTCTTCTAGGATGAAGCGTTCATTACCAGTAACAGTTTGAGTTTTTAGATTTCACTCTATTTCCTCCAATATAGATAGATGTGTTTGGAAGTCTAAATCAAACACAGTTTGTGCTAGCTCCTTGAAACTTGACAAAATAAAGTTGTTCTAAGGTCTGTTTTTGTGGTTTGTTTCCTCTTGAAATAGGCACAAGCAAAGACTGCGTAAAACACATTCATTGGAAAGGTGTGCCAAGCTTCCAAAAAACTACTGGTTTTCTGAATACTTGGCAAATTTTTTTCATCCGACCTTGATGATCTCTGTGGTAATGATCAGTTCACTAAGTCAACTTAGCTACCCAATATTCACTCTTCTAGGATGAAGTGTTCGTTTCCGGTAACAGTTTGAGATTTTAGGTTTCACTCTATTTCCTCCTATATCGATAGATGTGTTTGGAAGACTAAATCAAACACGGTTTGTGCTAGCTCCTTGAAACTTGACAAAATAAAGTAGTTCTAAGTTCTGTCTTTGTGGTTTGTTTCCTCTTGAAATAGCCACAAGCAAAGACTGCGTAAAACGCATTCATTGGAAAGGTGTGCCAAGCTTCCAAAAAACTACTGGTTTCTGAATACTCGGCAAATTTTTTTCATCTGACCTTGATGATCTCTGTGGTAATGATCAGTTTACTAAGTCACTTAGCTGCCCAATATTCACTCTTCTAGGATGAAGCGTTGGTTACCAGTAACAGTTTGAGTTTTTAGGTTTCACTCTATTTCCTCCTATATCGATAGATGCGTTTGGAATTCTAAATCGAACACGGTTTGTGCTAGCTCCTTGAAACTTAACAAAATAAAGTAGTTCTAAGTTCTGTCGTTGTGGTTTTTTTCCTCTTGAAATAGGCACAAGCAAAGACTGTGTAAAACACATTCATTGGAATGGTGTGCCAAGCTTCCAAAAAACTACTGGTTTTCTGAATACTCGGCAAATTTTTTTCATCCGACCTTGATGATCTCTGTGGTAATGATCAGTTCACTAAGTCCACTTAGCTGCCCAATATTCATTCTTCTCGGATGAAGCGTTCGTTACCAGTAACAGTTTGAGTTTTTAGGTTTCACTCTATTTCCTCCTATATAGATAGATGTGTTTGGAAGTCTAAATTAAACATGGTTTGTCTAGCTCCTTGAAACTTGACTAAATAAAGTAGTTCTAAGTTCTGTCTTTGTGGTTTGTTTCCTCTTGAATTACCCCAAGCAGAGACTGCCGAAAGACACTTTCATTTCAATGGTGTCCCCAGCTTCCAAAAAACTACTGGTTTTCTGAAATCTTGGCAAATATTTTCTCACCCAATCTAGATGATTCTCTGTGGTAATGATCAGTTCACTAAGTCCACTTAGCTGCCGAATTTTAACTCTCCTTTCTTGAAGCGTTCATTTCCAGTAACACTTAGAATTTTTAGGTTTCACTCTATTTCCTCCTATATAGATAGATGTGTTTGAAAGTCTAAATCAAACACGGTTGTGCTAGTTCCTTGAACCTTGACAAAATAAAGTAGTTCTAAGTTCTGTTTTTGAGTTTGTTTCCTCTGGAATTACCCCAAACAGGGACAGCCGAAGACACTTTCATTTCAAAAGTGTGCCAAGCTTCCAAAAAACTACTGGTTTTCTGAAATCTCGGAAAATATTTTTTCACCCAATCTAGATGATTCTCTGTGGTAATGATCAGTTCACTCAGACCACTTAGCTGCCCAATTTTCACTCTTCTTGCTTCAAGCGTTCGTTTCCAGTAACACTTAGAATTTTTAGGTTTCACTCTATTTCCTCCTATATAGATAGATGTGTTTGGAAGTCTAAATCAAACACGGTTTGTGCTAGCTCCTTGAAACTTGACAAAAATAAAGTAGTTCTAAGTTCTGCCTTTGTGGTTTGTTTCCTCTTGAATTACCCCAAGCAGAGACTGCCGAAAGACACTTTCATTTCACAGGTGTGCCAAGTTCCAAAAAACTACTGGTTTTCTGAAATCTCGGCAAATATTTTTTCACCCAATCTAGATGATTCTCTGTGGTAATGATCTGTACACTAAGTCCACTTAGCTCCCAATATTCACTCTTCTAGGATGAAGCATTCGTTACCAGTAACAGTTTGAGTTTTTAGGTTTCACTCTATTTCTTCCTGTATAGATAGATGTGTTTGGAAGTCTAAATCAAACACGGTTTGTGCTAGGTCCTTGAAACTTGACAAAATAAAGTAGTTCTAAGTTCTGTCTTTGTGGTTTTGTTTCCTCTTGAATTACCCCAAGCAGAGACTGCCGAAAGACACTTTCATTTCAATGGTGTGCCCAGCTTCCAAAAACTACTGGTTTTCTGAAATCTCTGCAAATATTTTTTCACCGAATCTAGATGATTCTCTGTGGTAATGATCAGTTTCACTAAGTCCACTTAGCTGCCCAATTTTCACTCTTCTAGGATGAAGCGTTCGTTACCAGTAACAGTTTGAGTAACACTTAGAATTTTTAGGTTTCACTCTATTTCCTCCTATATAGATAGATGGGTTTGGAAGTCTAAATCAAACACAGTTTGTGCTAGCTCCTTGAAACTTGACAAAATAAAGTTGTTCTAATTTCTGTCTTTGTGGTTGGTTTCCTCGTGAAATAGCCACAAGCAGAGACTGTGTAAAAACACATTCATTGGAAAGGTGTGCCAAGCTTCCAAGAAACTACTGGTTTTCTGAAATCTCAGCAAATATTTTTTCACCCAATCTAGATGATTCTCTGTGGTAATGATCAGTTCACTAAGTCCACTTAGCTGCCCAATATTCACTGTCCTTGCTTGAAGCGTTCGTTTCCAGTAACTCTTAGAATTTTTAGGTTTCACTCTATTTCCTCCTATATAGATAGATGTGTTTGGAAGTCTAAATCAAACAAGGTTTGTGCTAGCTCCTTGAAACTTGACAAAATAAAGTAGTTCTAAGTTCTGTCTCTGTGGTTTGTTTCCTCTTGAATTACCCCAAGCAGAGACTGCCGAAAGACACTTTCATTTCAAAGGTGTGCCAAGTTCCAAAAAACTACTGGTTTCTGAAATCACGGCAAATTTTTTCACCCAATCTAGATGATTCTCTGTGGTAATGATCTGTTCACTAAGTCCACTTAGCTGCCCAATATTCACTCTTCTAGGATGAGCATTCGTTACCAGTAACAGTTTAGAGTTTTTAGGTTTCACTCTATTTCCTCGTATATAGATAGATGTGTTTGGAAGTGTAAATCAAACACGGTTTGTGCTAGCTCCTTGAAACTTGGACAAAAGATAGTTGCTCTAAGTTCTGTCTTTGTGGATGTTTCCTCGTGCAATAGCCACAAGCAGAGACTGCGTAAAACACATTCATTGGAAAGGTGTGCCACGCTTCCAAAAAACTACTGGTTTTCTGAAATCTCGGCAAATATTTTTTCACCCAATCTAGATGATTCTCTGTGCTAATGATCAGTTCACTAAGTCCACTTAGCTGCCCAATTTTCACTCTCCTTGCTTGAAGGATTCGTTTCCAGTAACTCTTAGAATTTTTAGGTTTCACTCTATTCCTCTCTATAACAGATAGATGTGTTTGGAAGTCTAAATCAAACACGGTTTGTGCTAGCTCCTTGAAACTTGACAAAATAAAGTAGTTCTAAGTTCTGTCTTTGTGATTTGTTTCCTCTTGAAATAGGCACAAGCAAAGACTGCGTAATACACATTCATTGGAAAGGTATGCCAAGCTTGCAAAAAACTACTGGTTTTCTGAATACTCGGCAAATTTTTTCATCCGACCTTGATGATCTCTGTGGTAATGATCAAGTTCACTAAGTCCACTTAGCTGCCCAATATTCTCTCTTCTAGGATGAAGCGTTCGTTACCCGTAACAGTTTGAGTTTTTAGGTTTCACTCTATTTCCTCCTTTATAGATAGATGTGTTTGGAAGTCTAAATCAAAGACGGTTTGTGCTAGCTCCTTGAAACTTGAAAAAAATAAAGTAGTTATAAGTTCTGTCTTTTTTTTTTGGTTCCTTTTTGAATTACCCCAAGCAGAGACTGCCGAAAGACACTTTCATTTCAAAGGTGTGCCAAGTTTCCAAAAAACTACTTGTTTTCTGAAATCTCGGCAAATATTTTTTCACCGAATCTAGATGATTCTCTGTGGTAAATGATCAGTTCACTAAGTCCACTTAGCTGCCCAATTTCACTCTTCTAGCATGAAGTGTTCGTTACCAGTAACCTTTGAGTTTTTAGGTTTCACTCTATTTCCTCCTATATAGATAGATGTGTTTTTAAGTCTAAATCAAACACGGTTTGTGCTAGCTCCTTGAAACTTGACAAAATGAAGTAGTTCTAAGTTCTGTCTTTGTGGTTTGTTTCCTCTTGAAATTGCCAAAACAAAGACTGCGTAAAACACATTCATTGCAAAGGTGTGCCAAGCTTCCAAGAATCTACTGGTTTTCTGAATACTCGGCAAATTTTTTTTCATCCGACCTTGATGTTTCTCTGTGGTAATGATCAGTTCACTAAGTCCACTTAGCTGCCCAATATTCACTCTTCTAGATGAAGCGTTGGTTACCAGTAACAGTTTGAGTTTTTAGGTTTCACTCTATTTCCCTCCTATATCAGATAGATGTGTTTGGAAGTCTAAATCGAACACTGGTTTGTGCTAGCTCCTTGAAACTTGACAAAATAAAGTAGTTCTAAGTTCTGTCTTTGTGGTTTGTTTCCTCTTGAAATAGTCACAAGCAAAGACTGTGTAAAACACATTCATTGGAATGGATGTGCCAAGCTTCCAAAAAACCACTGGTTTTCTGAATACTCGGCAAATTTATTTCATTCGACCCTGATGATCTCTGTGGTAATGATCAGTTCACTAAGTCCAATATAGCTGCCCAATATTCACTCTTCTAGGATGAGCGTTCATTACCAGTAACAGTTTGAGTTTTTAGGTTTCACTCTATTTCCTCCTATATAGATAGATGTGTTTGGAAGTCTAAATCAAACACGGTTTGTGCTAGCTCCTTGAAACTTGAACAAAATAATGTTGTTCTAATTTAAGTCTTTGTGGATTTGTTTTCTCGTGAATAGCCACAAGCAGAGACTGCGTATAAACACATTCATTGGAATGGTGTGCCATAGCTTCCAAAAACTACTGGTTTTTCTGAATACTAGGCAAATTTTTCTCATCGACCCTGATGATCTCTGTGGTAATGATCAGTTCACTAAGTCCACTTAGCTGCCCAATATTCACTCTTCTAGGATGAAGCGTTCGTTTCAGGTAACAGTTTGAGATTTTAGGTTTCACTCTATTTCTCCTATATCGATAGATGTGTTTGGAAGACTAAATCAAACACGGTTTGTGCTCTTGAAACTTGACAAAATAAAGTAGTTCTAAGTTCTGGTCTTTGTGGTTTGTTTCCTCTTGAAATAGCCACAAGCAAAGACTGCGTAAAACACATTCATTGGAAAGGTGTGCCAAGCTTCCAAAAAACTACTGGTTTTCTGAATACTCGGCAAATGTTTTTTCATCCGACCTTGATGATCTCTGTGGTAATGATCAGTTCACTAAGTCCACTTAGCTGCCCAATATTCACTCTTCTAGGATGAAGCGTTGGTTACCAGTAACAGTTTGAGTTTTTAGGTTTCACTCTATTTCCTCCTATATCGATAGATGTGTTTGGAAGTCTAAATCGAACACGGTTTGTGCTAGCTCCTTGAAACTTAACAAAATAAAGTAGTTCTAAGTTCTGTCGTTGTGGTTTGTTTCCTCTTGAAATAGGCACAAGCAAAGACTGTGTAAAACACATTCATTGGAATGGTGTGCCAAGCTTCCAAAAAACTACTGGTTTTCTGAAATCTCGGCAAATATTTTTTCACCCAGTCTAGATGATTCTCTGTGGTAATGATCAGTTCACTAAGTCCACTTCGCTGCCCAATTTTCACTGTCCTTGCTTGAAGCTTTCATTTCCAGTAACTCTTAGAATTTTTAGGTTTCACTCTATTTCCTCCTATATAGATAGATGTGTTTGGAAGTCTAAATCAAACACGGTTTGTGCTAGCTCCTTGAAACTTGACAAAATAAAGTAGTTCTAAGTTCTGTCTTTGTGATTTGTTTCCTCTTTAAATAGGCACAAGCAAAGACTGCGTAATACACATTCATTGGAAAGGTGTGCCAAGCTTGCAAAAAACTACTGGTTTTCTGAATACTCGGCAAATTGTTTTTCATCCGACTTTGATGATCTCTGTTGTAATTATCAGTTCACTAAATCCACTTAGCTGCCCAATATTCATTCTTCTAGGATGAAGTGTTCGTTACCAGTAACAGTTTGAGTTTTTAGGTTTCACTCTATTTCCTCCTATATAGATAGATGTGTTTTGAAGTCTAAATCAAACATGGTTTGTCTAGCTCCTTGAAACTTGACAAAATAAAGTAGTTCTAAGTTCTGTCTTTGTGGTTTGTTTCCTCTTGAATTACCCCAAGCAGAGACTGCCGAAAGACACTTTCATTTCAATGGTGTCCCCAGCTTCCAAAAAACTACTGGTTTTCTGAAATCTCGGCAGATATTTTTTCACCCAATCTAGATGATTCTCTGTGGTAATGATCAGTTCACTACGTCCACTTAGCTGCCGAATTTTAACTCTCCTTTCTTGAAGCGTTCATTTCCAATAACACTTAGAATTTTTAGGTTTCACTCTATTTCCTCCTATATAGATAGATGTGTTTGGAAGTCTAAATCAAACACGGTTTGTGCTAGTTCCTTGAACCTTGACATAATAAAGTAGTTCTAAGTTCTGTTTTTGAGGTTTGTTTCCTCTGGAATTACCCCAAACAGGGACAGCCGAAGACACTTTCATTTCAAAAGTGTGCCAAGCTTCCAAAAAACTACTGGTTTTCTGAAATCTCGGAAATATTTTTTTCACCCAATCTAGATGATTCTCTGTGGTAATGATCAGTTCACTCAGACCACTTAGCTGCCCAATTTTCACTCTTCTTGCTTCAAGCGTTCGTTTCCAGTAACACTTAGAATATTTAGGATTCACTCTATTTCCTCCTATATAGATAGATGTGTTTGGAAGTCTAAATCAAACACGGTTTGTGCTAGCTCCTTGAAACTTGACAAAATAAAGTAGTTCTAAGTTCTGTCTTTGTGGTTTGTTTCTTCTTGAATTACCCCAAGCAGAGACTGCCAAAAGACACTTTCATTTCAAAGGTGTGCCAAGTTCAAAAAACTACTGGTCTTCTGAATACTCGGCAAAAATTTTTTCACCCAATCTAGATGATTCTCTGTGGTAATGATGTGTTCACTAAGTCCACTTAGCTGCAGAATATTCACTCTTCTAGGATGAAGCGTTCGTTACCAGTAACAGTTTGAGTTTTTAGGTTTCACTCTATTTCCTCGTATATAGATAGATGTGTTTGGAAGTGTAAATCAAACACAGTTTGTGCTAGCTCCTTGAAACTTGACAAATTAAATTTGCTCTAAGTTCTGTCTTTGTGAAAATTGGGCAGCTAAGTGCACTTAGTGAACTGATCATTACCACAGAGATCATCAAGGTCGGATCATCAAGGTCATCAAGGTCGGATGAAAAAATATTTCCCGAGTATTCAGAAAACCAGTAGTATTTTGGAAGCTTGGAACACCTTTCCAATGAATGTGTTTTACGCAGTCTTTGCTTGTGGCTATTTCAAGAGGAAACAAACCACAATGACAGAACTTAGAACAGCATTATTTTGTCAAGTTTCAATGAGCTAGCAAAAACCGTGTTTGATTTAGACTTCCAAACACATCTAGCTGTATAGGAGGAAATAGAGTGAAACCTAAAAACTCAAACTGTTACTGCTAACGAACGCTTCATCCTAGAAGTGTGAAAATTTGGCAGCTAAGTGGACTTACTGAACTGATCATTACCACAGAGATCATCAAGGTCGGATGAAAAAAAATTTGCCGAGTATTCAGAAAACCAGTAGTTTTTTGGAAGCTTGGAACACCTTTCCAATGAATGTGTTTTACGCAGTCTTTGCTTGAGGCTATTTCAAGAGGAAACAAACCACAAAGACAGAACTTAGAACTACTTTATTTTGTCAAGTTTCAAGGAGCTAGCAAAAACCGTGTTTGATTTAGACTTCCAACACATCTATCTGTATAGAAGTAAATAGAGTGAAACCTAAAAACTCAAACTGTTACTGGTAACGAACGCTTCATCCTAGAAGAGTGAATATTGGGCAGCTAAGTGAACTAAGTGAACTGATCATTACCACAGAGATCATCAAGGTTGGATGAGAAAAAATTTGCCGAGTATTCAGAAAACCAGTAGTTTTTTGGAAGCTTGGCACACCTTTCCAATGAAGGTGTTTTACGCAGTCTTTGCTTGTGGCTATTTCAAGAGGAAACAAACCACAAAGACAGAACTTAGAACTACTTTATTTTTTCAAGGTTTAGGAACTAGCAAAAACCGTCTTTAATTTAGACTTCCAAACACATCTATCTATATAAGAGGAAATAGAGTGAAACCTAAAAATTCTAAGTGTTACTGGAAACGAACGCTTCAAGCAAGAAGAGTAAAAATTGGGCAGCTAAGTGGACTTAGTGAACTGATCATTACCACAGAGATCATCTAGATTGGGTGAAAAAATATTTGCCGAGATTTCAGAAAAGCGGTAGTTTTTTGGAAGCTGGGCACACCTTTGAAATGAAAGTGTCTTTCGGCAGTCTCTGCTTGGGGTAATTCAAGAGGAAACAAACCACAAAGACAGAACTTAGAACTACTTTATTTTGTCAAGTTTCAAGGAGCTAGCACAAACCGTGTTTGATTTAGACGTAAAAAACACATCTATCTGTATAGGAGGAAATAGAGTGAAACCTAAAAATTCAAACGGTTACTGGTAACGACCGCTTCATCCTAGAAGAGTGAAAATTGGGCAGCTAAGTGGACTTAGTGAACTGATCATTACCACAGAGATCATCAAGGTCGGATGAAAAAATATTTGCCGAGTATTCAGAAAACCACTAGTTTTTTGAAGCTTGGCCCACCTTTACAATGATGGTGTTTTACGCAGTCTTTGCTTGTGGCTATTTCAAGAGGAAAAAAACCACAAAGACAGAAGGTAGAACAACTTTATTTTGTCAAGTTTCAAGGAGCTAGCAAAAACCGTGTTTGATTTAGACTTCAAAACACATCTATCTGTATAGGAGGAAATAGAGTGAAACCTAAAAACTCAAACTGTTACTGGTAATGAACGCTTCATCCTAGAAGAGTGAATATTGGGCAGCTAAGTGGACTAAGTGAACTGATCATTACCACAGAGATCATCAAGGTCGGATGAGAAAAAAATTTGCCGAGTATTCAGAAAACCAGTAGTTTTTTGGAAGCTTGGCACACCTTTCCAATGAAGGTGTTTTACGCAGTCTTTGCTTGTGGCTATTTCAAGAGGAAACAAACCACAAAGACAGAACTTAGAACTACTTTATTTTGTCAAGTTTCAAGGAGCTAGCACAAACCGTGTTTGATTTAGACTTAAATAACACATCTATCTGTATAGAAGGAAATAGAGTGAAACATAAAAATTCAAACTGTTACTGGTAACGAACGCTTCATCCTAGAAGAGTGAAAATTGGGCAGCTAAGTGGACTTAGTGAACTGATGATTACCACAGAGATCATCAAGGTCGGATGAAAAAAAATTTGCCGAGTATCAGAAAACCAGTAGTATTTTGGAAGCTTGGCACACCTTTCAATGAAGGTGTTTTACCCCAGTCTTTGCTTGTGGCTATTTCAAGAGGAAACAAACCACAAAGACAGAACTTAGAACTACTTTATTTTGTCAAATTTCAAGGAGCTAGCAAAACCCGTGTTTGATTTAGACTTAAAAAACACATCTATCTGTATAGGAGGAAATAGAGTGAAACCTAAAAATTCAAACTGTTACTGGTAACGAACGCTTCTTCCTAGAAGAGTGAAAATTGGGCAGCTAAGTGGACTTAGTGAACTGATCATTACCACAGAGATCATCAAGGTCGGATGAAATAAAATTTGCCGAGTATTCAGAAAACCTGTAGTATTATGGAAGCTTGGAAGACCTTTCCAATGAATGTGTTTTACGCAGTCCTTGCTGTGGCTATTTCAAAAGGAAACAAACCACAAATACAGAACTTAGAACTACTTTATTTTGTCAAGTTTAGGAGCTAGCACAAAAAGTGTTTGATTTAGACTTAAAAACACATCTATCTGTATAGGAGGAAATAGACTGAAACCTAAAAATTCAAACTGTTACTGGTAACGAACCCTTCATCCTAGAAGAGTGAAAATTGGGCAGCTAAGTGGACTTAGTGAACTGATCATTACCACAGAGATCATCAAGGTCGGATGAAAAAAAATTTGCCAAGTATTTAGATAACCAGTAGTATTTTGGAAGCTTGGAACACCTTTCCAATGAATGTGTTTTACGCAGTCTTTGCTTGTGGCTATTTCAAGAGAAACAAACCACAAAGACAGAACTTAGAACAACTTTATTTTGTCAAGTTTCAAGGAGCTAGCACAAACCGTGTTTGATTTAGACTTCCAAACACATCTATCTATATAGGAGGAAATAGAGTGAAACCTAAAAACTCAAACTATTACTGGTAACGAACGCTTCATCCTAGAAGAGTGAATATTGGGCAGCTAAGTGGACTAAGTGAACTGATCATTACCACAGAGATCATCAAGGTCGGATGAAAAAAAATTTGCCGAGTATTCAGAAAACCAGTAGTTTTTTGGAAGCTAGGCACACCTTTCCAATGAAGGTGTTTTACGCAGTCTTTGCTTGTGGCTATTTCAAGAGGAAACAAACCACAAAGACAGAAATTAGAACTACTTTATTTTGTCAAGTTTCAAGGAGCTAGCACAAACCGTGTTTGATTTAGACTTAAAAAACACATCTATCTGTATAGGAGGAAATAGAGTGAAACCTAAAATTTCAAACTGTTACTGGTAACGAACGCTTCATCCTAGAAGAGGGAAAATTGGGCAGCTAAGTGGACTTAGTGCACTGATCATTACCACAGAGATCATCAAGGTCGGATGAAAAAAAATTTGCCGAGTATTCAGATAACCAGTAGTTTTTTGGAAGCTTGGCACACCTTTCCAATGAATGTGTTTTAGGCAGTCTTTGCTTGTGGCTATTTCAAGAGGAAACAAACCACAAAGACAGAACTTAGAACCACTTTATTTTGTCAAGTTTCAAGGAACTAGCACAAACCGTGTTTGATTTAGACTTAAAAAACACATCTATCTGTATAGGAGGAAATAGAGTGAAACCTAAAAATTCGAACTGTTACTGGTAACGAACGCTTCATCTTAGAAGAGTGAATATTGGGCAGCTAAGTGGACTTAGTGAACTGATCATTACCACAGAGATCATCAAGGTCGGATAAAAAAAAATTTGCCGAGTATTCAGAAAACCAGTAGTATTTTGGAAGCTTGGAACACATTTCCAATGAATGTGTTTTACGCAGTCTTTGCTTGTGGCTATTTCAAGAGGAAACAAACCACAAAGACAGAACTTAGAACTACTTTATTTTGTCAAGTTTAGGAGCTAGCACAAACCGTGTTTGATTTAGACGTAAAAAACACATCTATCTGTATAGGAGGAAATAGACTGAAACCTAAAAATTCAAACTGTTACTGGTAACGAACCCTTCATCCTAGAAGAGTGAAAATTGGGCAGCTAAGTGGACTTAGTGAACTGATCATTACCACAGAGATCATCAAGGTCGGATGAAAAAACATTTGCCGAGTATTTAGAAAACCAGTAGTATTTTGGAAGCGTGGAACACCTTTCCAATGAATGTGTTTTACGCAGTCTTTGCTTGTGGCTATTTCAAGAGGAAACAAACCACAAAGACAGAACTTAGAACTAATTTATTTTGTCAACCTTCAAGGAGCTAGCACAAACCGTGTTTGATTTAGACTTCCAAACACATCTATCTATATAAAAGGAAATAGAGTGAAACCTAAAAACTCAAACTGTTACTGGTAACAAACGCTTCATCCTAGAAGAGAGAATATTGGGCAGCTAAGTGGACAAAGTGAACTGATCATTACCACAGAGATCATCAAGGTCGGATGAAATAAAATTTGCCGAGTATTCAGAAAACCAGTAGTTTTTTGGAAGCTAGGCACACCTTTCCAATGAAGGTGTTTTACGCAGTCTTTGCTTGTGGCTATTTCAAGAGGAAACAAACCACAAAGACAGAACTTAGAACTACTTTATTTTGTCAAGTTTCAAGGAGCTAGCACAAACCGTGTTTGATTTAGACTTAAAAAACACATCTATCTGTATAGGAGGAAATAGAGTGAAACCTAAAAATTCAAACTGTTACTGGTAACGAACGCTTCATCCTAGAAGAGTGAAAATTGGGCAGCTAAGTGGACTTAGTGAACTGATCATTACCACAGAGATCATCAAGGTCGGATGAAATAAAATTTGCCGAGTATTCAGAAAACCAGTAGTATTTTGGAAGCTTGGAACACCTTTCCAATGAATGTGTTTTACGCAGTCTTTGCTTGTGGCTATTTCAAGAGGAAACAAACCACAAAGACAGAACTTAAAACTACTTTATTTTGCAAGTTTCAAGGAGCTAGCACAAACCGTGTTTGATTTAGACTTAAAAAACACATCTATCTGTATAGGAGGAAATTGAGTGAAACCTAAAAATTCAAACTGTTACTGGTAACGAACGCTTCATCCTAGAAGAGTGAAAATTGGGCAGCTAAGTGGACTTAGTGAACTGATCATTACCACAGAGATCATCAAGGTCGGATGAAAAAAAATATGCCGATTATTAAGAAAACGAGTAGTATTTTGTAAGCTTGGAACACGTTTCCAATGAATGTGCTTTACGCAGTCTTTGCTTGTGGCTATTTCAAGAGGAAACAAACCACTAAGACAGAACTTAGAACAACTTTATTTTGTCGAGTTTCAAGGAGCTAGCACAAACCGTGTTTGATTTAGACTTCCAAACACATCTATCTATATAGGAGGAAATAGAGTGAAACCTAAAAACTCAAACTGTTTCTGGTAATGAACGATTCATTATGGAAGAGTGAATATTGGGCACCTAAGTGGACTTAGTTAAGTGATCATTACCACAGAGATCATCAAGGTCGGATGAAAAAAAAATTTGCCGAGTATTCAGAAAAACAGTAGTTTTTTGGAAGCTTGGCATACCTTTCCAATGAAGGTGTTTTACGCAGTCATTGCTTGCGGCTATTTCAAGAGGAAACAAACCACAAAGACAGAACTTAGAACTACTTTATTTTGTCAAGTTTCAAGGAGCTAGCACAAACCGTGTTTGATTTAGACTTAAAAAACTCATCTATCTGTATAGGAGGAAATAGAGTGAAACCTAAAATTTCAAACTGTTACTGGTAACGAACGCTTCATCCTACAAGAGTGAAAATTGGGCAGCTAAGTGGACTTAGTGAACTGATCATTACCACAGAGATCATCAAGGTCGGATGAAAAAAAATTTGCCGAGTATTCAGAAAACCAGTAGTATTTTGGAAACTTGGAACACCTTTCCAATGAATGTGTTTTACGCAGTCTTTGCTTGTGGCTATTTCAAGAGGAAACAAACCACAAAGGCAGAACTTAGAACTACTTTATTTTGTCAAGTTTCAAGGAGCTAGCAAAAACCGTGTTTGATTTAGACTTAAAAAACACATCTATCTGTATAGGAGGAAATAGAGTGAAACCTAAAAACTCAAACTGTTACTGGTAACGAACGCTTCATCCTAGAAGAGTGAATATTGGGCAGCTAAGTGGACTAAGTGAACTGATCATTACCACAGAGATCATCAAAGAAGGATGAAAAAAAATTTGCCGAGTATTCAGAAAACCTGTAGTATTATGGAAGCTTGGAAGACCTTTCCAATGAATGTGTTTTACGCAGTCTTTGCTTGTGGCTATTTCAAAAGGAAACAAACCACAAATACAGAACTTAGAACTACTTTATTTTGTCAAGTTTAGGAGCTAGCACAAAAAGTGTTTGATTTAGACTTAAAAAACACATCTATCTGTATAGGAGGAAATAGACTGAAACCTAAAAATTCAAACTGTTACTGGTAACGAACCCTTCATCCTAGAAGAGTGAAAATTGGGCAGCTAAGTGGACTTAGTGAACTGATCATTACCACAGAGATCATCAAGGTCGGATGAAAAAAAATTTGCCGAGTATTTAGAAAACCAGTAGTATTTTGGAAGCTTGGAACACCTTTCCAATGAATGTGTTTTACACAGTCTTTGCTTGTGGCTATTTCAAGAGGAAACAAACCACAAAGACAGAACTTAGAACAACTTTATTTTGTCAAGTTTCAAGGAGCTAGCACAAACCGTGTTTGATTTAGACTTCCAAACACATCTATCTGTATAGGAGTAAATAGAGTGAAACCTAAAAACTCAAACTGTTACTGGTAACGAACGCTTCATCCTAGAAGAGTGAATATTGGGCAGCTAAGTGGACAAAGTGAACTGATCATTACCACAGAGATCATCAAGGTCGGATGAAAAAAAATTTGCCGAGTATTCAGAAAACCACTAGTTTTTTGGAAGTTTGGCACACCTTTCCAATGAAGGTTTTTTACGCAGTCTTTGCTTGTGGCTATTTCAAGAGGAAACAAACCACAAAGACAGAACTTAGAACTACTTTATTTTGTCAACTTTCAAGGAGCTAGCACAAACCGTGTTTGATTTAGACTTAAAAAACACATCTATCTGTATAGGAAGAAATAGAGTGAAACCTAAAAATTCAAACTGTTACTGGTAACGAACGCTTCATCCTAGAAGAGTGAAAATTGGGCAGCTAATGGACTTAGTGAAGTGATCATTACCACAGAGATCATCAAGGTCGGATGAAAAAAAATTTGCCGAGTATTCAGAAAACCAGTAGTATTTTGGAAGCTTGGAACACCTTTCCAATGAATGTGTTTTACGCAGTCTTTGCTTGTGGCTATTTCAAGAGGAAACAAACCACAAACACAGAACTTAGAAGTAATTTATTTTGTCAAATTTCAAGGAGCTAGCACAAACCGTGTTTGATTTAGACTTAAAAAACCCATCTATCTGTATAGGAGGAAATAGAGTGAAACCTAAAAATTCAAACTGTTACTGGTAACAAACGCTTCATCCTAGAAGAGTGAAAATTGGGCAGCTAAGTGGACTTAGTGAACTGATCAGTTTCAAGGAGCTAGCACAAACCGTGTTTGATTTAGACTTAAAAAACACATCTATCTGTATAGGAGGAAATAGAGTGAAACCTAAAAATTCAAACTGTTACTGGTAACGAACGCTTCATCCTAGAAGAGTGAAAATTGGGCAGCTAAGTGGAGTTAGTGAACTGATCATTACCACAGAGATCATCAAGTTCGGATGAAAAAAAATTTGCCGACTATTCAGAAAACCAGTAGTATTTTGGAAGCTTGGAACACCTTTCCAATGAATGTGTTTTACGCAGTCTTTGCTTGTGGCTATTTCAAGAGAAACAAACCACATAGACAGAACTTAGAACTACTTTATTTTGTCAAGTTTCAAGGAGCTAGCACAAACCGTGTTTGATTTAGACTTAAAAAACTCATCTATCTGTATAGGAGGAAATAGAGTGAAACCTAAAAATTCAAACTGTTACTGGTAACGAACGCTTCATCCTAGAAGAGTGAAAATTGGGCAGCTAAGTGGACTTAGTGAACTGATCATTACCACAGAGATCATCAAGGTCGGAAGAAAAAAAATTTGCCGAGTATTCAGAAAAACAGTAGTATTTTGGAAGCTTGGAACACCTTTCCAATGAATGTGTTTTACGCAGTCTTTGCTGTGGCTTTTTCAAGAGGAAACAATCCACAAAGACAGAACTTAGAACAACTTTATTTTGTCAAGTTTCAAAAAGCTACCACAAACCGTGTTTCATTTAGACTTCCAAACACATCTATCTATATAAAAGGAAATAGAGTGAAACCTAAAAACTCAAACTGTTACTGGTAGTGAACGCTTCATTATAGAAGAGTGAATATTGGGCAGCTATGTGGACTTAGTGAAGTGATCATTACCACAGAGATCATCAAGGTCGGATGAAAAAAAATTTGCCGAGTATTCAGAAAAACAGTAGTTTTTCGGAAGCTTGGCACACCTTTCCTATGAAGGTGTTTTACGCAGTCTTTGCTTGTGGCTATTTCAAGAGGAAACAAACCACAAAGACAGAACTTAGAACTACTTTATTTTGTCAAGTTTCAAGGAGCTAGCACAAACCGTGTTTGATTTAGACTTAAAAAACACATCTATCTGTATAGGAGGAAATAGAGTGAAACCTAAAAATTCAAACTGTTACTGGTAACGAACGCTTCATCCTAGAAGAGTGAAAATTGGGCAGCTAGTGGACTTAGTGAACTGATAATTACCACAAAGATCATCAAGGTCGGATGAAAAAAAATTTGCCGAGTATTCAGAAAACCAGTAGTATTTTGGAAGCTTCGAACACCTTTCCAATGAATGTGTTTCACGCAGTCTTTGCTTGTGGCTATTTCAAGAAGAAACAAACCACAAAGGCAGAACTTAAAACTACTTTATTTTGTCAAGTTTCAAGGAGCTAGTACAAACCGTGTTGAATTTAGACTTAAAAAACACATCTATCTGTATAAAGGAAATAGAGTGAAACCTAAAAATTCAAACTGTTACTGGTAACGAACGATTCATCCTAGAAGATTGAAAATTGGGCAGCTAAGTGGACTTAGTGAACTGATCATTACCACAGAGATCATCAAGGTCGGATGAAATAAAATTTGCCGAGTATTCAGAAAACCAGTAGTATTTTGGAAGCTTGGAACACCTTTCCAATGAATGTGTTTTACCCAGTCTTTGCTTGTGGCTATTTCAAGAGGAAACAAAACACAAAGAGGGAACTTAGAACTACTTCATTTTGTCAAGTTTCAAGGAGCTAGCACAAACCGTGTTTGATTTAGACTTAAATAACACATCTATCTGTATAGGAGGAAATAGAGTGAAACCTAAAAATTCAAACTGTTACTGGTAACGAACGCTTCATCCTAGAAGAGTGAAAATTGGGCAGCTAAGTGGACTTAGTGAACTGATCATTACCACAGAGATCATCAAGGTCGGATGAAAAAAAATTTCCCGAGTATTCAGAAAACCAGTAGTATTTTGGAAGCTTGGAACACCTTTCCAATGAATGTGTTTTACGCAGTCTTTGCTTGTGGCTATTTCAAGAGGAAACAAACCACAAAGACAGAACTTAGAACAACTTTATTTTGTCAAGTTTCAAGGAGCTAGCACAAACCGTGTTTGATTTAGACTTCCAAACACATCTATCTATGTAGGAGTAAATAGAGTGATACCTAAAAACTCAAACTGTTACTGGTAACGAACGCTTCATCCTAGAAGAGTGAATATTGGGCAGCTAAGTGGACAAAGTGAACTGATCATTACCACAGAGATCATCAAGGTCGGATGAAAAAAAATTTGCCGAGTATTCATAAAACCACTAGTTTTTTGGAAGTTTGGCACACCTTTTCAATGAAGGTGTTTTACGCAGTCTTTGCTTGTGGCTATTTCAAGAGGAAACAAACCACAAAGACAGAACTTAGAACTACTTTATTTTGTCAAGTTTCAAGGAGCTAGCACAAACCGTGTTTGATTTAGACTTAAAAAACACATCTATCTGTATAGGAGGAAATAGAGTGAAACCTAAAAATTCAAACTGTTACTGGTAATGAACGCTTCATCCTAGAAGAGTGAAAATTGGGCAGCTAAGTGGACTTAGTGAACTGATCATTACCACAGAGATCATCAAGGTCGGAAGAAAAAAAATTTGCCGAGTATTCAGAAAAACAGTAGTATTTTGGAAGCTTGGAACACCTTTCCAATGAATGTGTTTTACGCAGTCTTTGCTGTGGCTTTTTCAAGAGGAAACAATCCACAAAGACAGAACTTAGAACAACTTTATTTTGTCAAGTTTCAAAAAGCTACCACAAACCGTGTTTCATTTAGACTTCCAAACACATCTATCTATGTAAAAGGAAATAGAGTGAAACCTAAAAACTCAAACTGTTACTGGTAGTGAACGCTTCATTATAGAAGAGTGAATATTGGGCAGCTATGTGGACTTAGTGAAGTGATCATTACCACAGAGATCATCAAGGTCGGATGAAAAAAAATTTGCCGAGTATTCAGAAAAACAGTAGTTTTTCGGAAGCTTGGCACACCTTTCCTATGAAGGTGTTTTACGCAGTCTTTGCTTGTGGCTATTTCAAGAGGAAACAAACCACAAAGACAGAACTTAGAACTACTTTATTTTGTCAAGTTTCAAGGAGCTAGCACAAACCGTGTTTGATTTAGACTTAAAAAACACATCTATCTGTATAGGAGGAAATAGAGTGAAACCTAAAAATTCAAACTGTTACTGGTAACGAACGCTTCATCCTAGAAGAGTGAAAATTGGGCAGCTAGTGGACTTAGTGAACTGATCATTACCACAAAGATCATCAAGGTCGGATGAAAAAAAATTTGCCGAGTATTCAGAAAACCAGTAGTATTTTGGAAGCTTCGAACACCTTTCCAATGAATGTGTTTCACGCAGTCTTTGCTTGTGGCTATTTCAAGAAGAAACAAACCACAAAGGCAGAACTTAGAACTACTTTATTTTGTCAAGTTTCAAGGAGCTAGCACAAACCGTGTTGAATTTAGACTTAAAAAACACATCTATCTGTATAAAGGAAATAGAGTGAAACCTAAAAATTCAAACTGTTACTGGTAACGAACGATTCATCCTAGAAGATTGAAAATTGGGCAGCTAAGTGGACTTAGTGAACTGATCATTACCACAGAGATCATCAAGTTCGGATGAAATAAAATTTGCCGAGTATTCAGAAAACCAGTAGTATTTTGGAAGCTTGGAACACCTTTCCAATGAATGTGTTTTACCCAGTCTTTGCTTGTGGCTATTTCAAGAGGAAACAAAACACAAAGAGGGAACTTAGAACTACTTCATTTTGTCAAGTTTCAAGGAGCTAGCACAAACCGTGTTTGATTTAGACTTAAATAACACATCTATCTGTATAGGAGGAAATAGAGTGAAACCTAAAAATTCAAACTGTTACTGGTAACGAACGCTTCATCCTAGAAGAGTGAAAATTGGGCAGCTAAGTGGACTTAGTGAACTGATCATTACCACAGAGATCATCAAGGTCGGATGAAAAAAAATTTCCCGAGTATTCAGAAAACCAGTAGTATTTTGGAAGCTTGGAACACCTTTCCAATGAATGTGTTTTACGCAGTCTTTGCTTGTGGCTATTTCAAGAGGAAACAAACCACAAAGACAGAACTTAGAACAACTTTATTTTGTCAAGTTTCAAGGAGCTAGCACAAACCGTGTTTGATTTAGACTTCCAAACACATCTATCTATGTAGGAGTAAATAGAGTGATACCTAAAAACTCAAACTGTTACTGGTAACGAACGCTTCATCCTAGAAGAGTGAATATTGGGCAGCTAAGTGGACAAAGTGAACTGATCATTACCACAGAGATCATCAAGGTCGGATGAAAAAAAATTTGCCGAGTATTCAGAAAACCAGTAGTATTTTGGAAGCTTGGAACACCTTTCCAATGAATGTGTTTCACGCAGTCTTTGCTTGTGGCTATTTCAAGAAGAAACAAACCACAAAGGCAGAACTTAGAACTACTTTATTTTGTCAAGTTTCAAGGAGCTAGCACAAACCGTGTTTGATTTAGACTTAACAAACACATCTATCTGTATAAGAGGAAATAGAGTGAAACCTAAAAATTCAAACTGTTACTGGTAACGAACGCTTCATCCTAGAAGAGTGAAAATTGGGCAGCTAAGTGGACTTGGTGAACTGATCATTAACACAGAGATCATCAATGTCGGATGAAAAAAAAAATTGCCGAGTATTCAGAAAACCAGTAGTATTTTGGAAGCTTGGAACACCTTTCCAATGCATGTGTTTTACGCAGTCTTTGCTTGTGGCTATTTCAAGAGGAAACAAACCACAAAGACAGAACTTAGAACTAATTTATTTTGTCAAGTTTCAAGGAGCTAGCACAAACCGTGTTTGATTTAGACTTAAAAAACACATCTATCTGTATAGGAGGAAAAAGAGTGAAACGTAAAAATTCAAACTGTTACTGGTAACAAACGATTTATCCTAGAAGATTGAAAATTGGGCAGCTAAGTGGACTTAGTGAACTGATCATTACCACAGAGATCATCAAGGTCGGATGAAATAAAATTTGCCGAGTATTCAGAAAACCAGTAGTATTTTGGAGCTTGAAACACCTTTCCAATGAATGTGTTTTACGCAGTTTTTGCTTGTGGCTATTTCAAGAGGAAACAAACCACAAAGACAGAACTTAGAACTACTTTATTTTGTCAAGTTTCAAGGAGCTAGCACAAACCGTGTTTGATTTAGACTTAAATAACACATCTATCTGTATAGGAGGAAATAGAGTGAAACCTAAAAATTCAAACTGTTACTGGTAACGAACGCTTCATCCTAGAAGAGTGAAAATTGGGCAGCTAAGTGGACTTAGTGAACTGATCATTACCACAGAGATCATCAAGGTTGGATGAAAAAAAATTTCCCGAGTATTCAGAAAACCAGTAGTATTTTGGAAGCTTGGAACACCTTTCCAATGAATTTGTTTTACGCAGTCTTTGCTTGTGGCTATTTCAAGAGGAAACAAACCACAAAGACAGAACTTAGAACAACTTTATTTTGTCAAGTTTCAAGGAGCTAGCACAAACCGTGTTTGATTTAGACTTCCAAACACATCTATCTATATAGGAGAAAATAGAGTGAAACCTAAAAACTCAAACTGTTACTGGTAACGAACGATTCATCCTAGAAGAGTGAATATTGGGCAGCTAAGTGGACTAAGTGAACTGATCATTACCACAGAGATCATCAAGGTCGGATGAAAAAAAATTTGCGAGTATTCAAAAAACCAGTAGTTTTTTGGAAGCTTGGCACACCTTTCCAATGAAGGTGTTTTACCCAGTCTTTGCTTGTGGCTATTTCAAGAGGAAACAAACCAAAAAGACAGAACTTAGAACTACTTTATTTTGTCAAGTTTCAAGGAGCTAGCACAAACCGTGTTTGATTTAGACTTAAAAAACACATCTATCTCTATAGGAGGAAATAGAGTGAAACCTAAAAATTCAAACTGTATCTGGTAACGAACGCTTCATCCTAGAAGATTGAAAATTGGGCAGCTAAGTGGACTTAGTGAACTGATCATTACCACAGAGATCATCAAGGTCGGATGAAAAAAATTTTGCCGAATATTCAGAAAAACAGTAGTTTTTTGGAAGCTTGGCACACCTTTCCATGAAGGTGTTTTACGCAGTCTTTGCTTGTGGCTATTTCAAGAGGAAACAAACCACAAAGACAGAACTTAGAACTACTTTATTTTGTCAAGTTTCAAGGAGCTAGCACAAACCGTGTTTGATTTAGACTTAAAAAACACATCTATCTGTATAGGAGGAAATAGAGTGAAACCTAAAAATTCAAACTGTTACTGGTAACGAACGCTTCATCCTAGAAGAGTGAAAATTGGGCAGCTAAGTGGACTTAGTGAACTGATCATTACCACAGAGATCATCAAGGTCGGATGAAAAAAAATTTGCCGAGTATCAGAAAACCAGTAGTATTTTGGAAGCTTGGCACACCTTTCCAATGAAGGTGTTTTACCCAGTCTTTGCTTGTGGCTATTTCAAGAGGAAACAAACCACAAAGACAGAACTTAGAACTACTTTATTTTGTCAAGTTTAGGAGCTAGCACAAACCGTGTTTGATTTAGACTTAAAAAACACATCTATCTGTATAGGAGGAAATAGAGTGAAAAATAAAAATTCAAACTGTTACTGGTAACGAACCCTTCATCCTAGAAGAGTGAAAATTGGGCAGCTAAGTGGACTTAGTGAACTGATCATTACCACAGAGATCATCAAAGTCGGATGAAAAAAAAATTGCCGAGTATTTAGAAAACCAGTAGTATTTTGGAAGCTTGGAACACCTTTCCAATGAATGTGTTTTACGCAGTCTTTGCTTGTGGCTATTTCAAGAGGAAACAAACCACAAAGACAGAACTTAGAACAATTTTATTTTGTCAAGTTTCAAGGAGCTAGCACAAACCGTGTTTGATTTAGACTTCCAAAAACATCTATCTATGTAGGAGTAAATAGAGTGATACCTAAAAACTCAAACTGTTACTGGTCACGAACGCTTCATCCTAGAAGAGTGAATATTGGGCAGCTAAGTGGACTAAGTGAACTGATCATTACCACAGAGATCATCAAGGTCGGATGAAAAAAAATTTGCGAGTATTCAAAAAACCAGTAGTTTTTTGGAAGCTTGGCACACCTTTCCAATGAAGGTGTTTTACCCAGTCTTTGCTTGTGGCTATTTCAAGAGGAAACAAACCAAAAAGACAGAACTTAGAACTACTTTATTTTGTCAAGTTTCAAGGAGCTAGCACAAACCGTGTTTGATTTAGACTTAAAAAACACATCTATCTCTATAGGAGGAAATAGAGTGAAACCTAAAAATTGAAACTGTAACTGGTAACGAACGCTTCATCCTAGAAGATTGAAAATTGGGCAGCTAAGTGGACTTAGTGAACTGATCATTACCACAGAGATCATCAAGGTCGGATGAAAAAAAATTTGCCGAGTATTCAGAAAAACAGTAGTTTTTTGGAAGCTTGGCACACCTTTCCAATGAAGGTGTTTTACGCAGTCTTTGCTTGTGGCTATTTCAAGAGGAAACAAACCACAAAGACAGAACTTATAACTACTTTATTTTGTCAAGTTTCAAGGAGCTAGCACAAACCGTGTTTGATTTAGACTTAAAAAACACATCTATCTGTATAGGAGGAAATAGAGTGAAACCTAAAAATTCAAACTGTTACTGGTAACGAACGCTTCATCCTAGAAGAGTGAAAATTGGGCAGCTAAGTGGACTTAGTGAACTGATCATTACCACAGAGATCATCAAGGTCGGATGAAAAAAAATTTGCCGAGTATCAGAAAACCAGTAGTATTTTGGAAGCTTGGCACACCTTTCCAATGAAGGTGTTTTACCCAGTCTTTGCTTGTGGCTATTTCAAGAGGAAACAAACCACAAAGACAGAACTTAGAACTACTTTATTTTGTCAAGTTTCAAGGAGCTAGCACAAACCGTGTTTGATTTAGACTTAAAAAACACATCTATCTGTATAGGAGGAAATAGAGTGAAACCTAAAAATTCAAACTGTTACTGTTAATGAACGCTTCATCCTAGAAGAGTGAAAATTGGGCAGCTAAGTGGACTTAGTGAACTGATCATTACCACAGAGATCATCAAGGTCGGATGAAATAAAATTTGCCGAGTATTCAGAAAACCAGTAGTATTTTGGAAGCTTGGAAGACCTTTCCAATGAATGTGTTTTACGCAGTCTTTGCTTGTGGCTATTTCAAGAGGAAACAAACCACAAAGACAGAACTTAGAACTACTTTATTTTGTCAAGTTTAGGAGCTAGCACAAACCGTGTTTGATTTAGACTTAAAAAACACATCTATCTCTATAGGAGGAAATAGAGTGAAACCTAAAAATTCAAACTGTTACTGGTAACGAACCCTTCATCCTAGAAGAGTGAAAATTGGGCAGCTAAGTGGACTTAGTGAACTGATCATTACCACAGAGATCATCAAAGTCGGATGAAAAAAAAATTGCCGAGTATTTAGAAAACCAGTAGTATTTTGGAAGCTTGGAACACCTTTCCAATGAATGTGTTTTACGCAGTCTTTGCTTGTGGCTATTTCAAGAGGAAACAAACCACAAAGACAGAACTTAGAACAATTTTATTTTGTCAAGTTTCAAGGAGCTAGCACAAACCGTGTTTGATTTAGACTTCCAAACACATCTATCTATGTAGGAGTAAATAGAGTGATACCTAAAAACTCAAACTGTTACTGGTAACGAACGCTTCATCCTAGAAGAGTGAATATTGGGCAGCTAAGTGGACTTAGTGAACTGATCATTACCACAGAGATCATCAAGGTCGGATGATAAAAATTTGCCGAGTATCAGAAAACCAGTAGTTTTTGGAAGCTTGGCACACCTTTCCAATGAAGGTGTTTTACCCAGTCTTTGCTTGTGGCTATTTCAAGAGGAAACAAACCACAAAGACAGAACTTAGAACTACTTTATTTTGTCAAGTTTCAAGGAGCTAGCACAAACCGTGTTTGATTTAGACTTAAAAAACACATCTATCTGTATAGGAGGAAATAGAGTGAAACCTAAAAATTCAAACTGTTACTGTTAATGAACGCTTCATCCTAGAAGAGTGAAAATTGGGCAGCTAAGTGGACTTAGTGAACTGATCATTACCACAGAGATCATCAAGGTCGGATGAAATAAAATTTGCCGAGTATTCAGAAAACCAGTAGTATTTTGGAAGCTTGGAAGACCTTTCCAATGAATGTGTTTTACGCAGTCTTTGCTTGTGGCTATTTCAAGAGGAAACAAACCACAAAGACAGAACTTAGAACTACTTTATTTTGTCAAGTTTAGGAGCTAGCACAAACCGTGTTTGATTTAGACTTAAAAAACAAATCTATCTGTATAGGAGGAAATAGAGTGAAACCTAAAAATTCAAACTGTTACTGGTAACGAACCCTTCATCCTAGAAGAGTGAAAATTGGGCAGCTAAGTGGACTTAGTGAACTGATCATTACCACAGAGATCATCAAAGTCGGATGAAAAAAAAATTGCCGAGTATTTAGAAAACCAGTAGTATTTTGGAAGCTTGGAACACCTTTCCAATGAATGTGTTTTACGCAGTCTTTGCTTGTGGCTATTTCAAGAGGAAACAAACCACAAAGACAGAACTTAGAACAATTTTATTTTGTCAAGTTTCAAGGAGCTAGCACAAACCGTGTTTGATTTAGACTTCCAAACACATCTATCTATGTAGGAATAAATAGAGTGATACCTAAAAACTCAAACTGTTACTGGTAACGAACGCTTCATCCTAGAAGAGTGAATATTGGGCAGCTAAGTGGACAAAGTGAACTGATCATTACCACAGAGATCATCAAGGTCGGATGAAAAAAAATTTGCCGAGTATTCATAAAACCACTAGTTTTTTGGAAGTTTGGCACACCTTTCCAATGAAGGTGTTTTACGCAGTCTTTGCTTGTGGCTATTTCATGAGGAAACAAACCACAAAGACAGAACTTAGAACTACTTTATTTTGTCAAGTTTCAAGGAGCTAGCACAAACCGTGTTTGATTTAGACTTAAAAAACACATCTATCTGTATAGGAGGAAATAGAGTGAAACCTAAAAATTCAAACTGTTACTGGTAATGAACGCTTCATCCTAGAAGAGTGAAAATTGGGCAGCTAAGTGGACTTAGTGAAGTGATCATTACCACAAAGATCATCAAGGTCGGATGAAAAAAAATTTGCCGAGTATTCAGAAAACCAGTAGTATTTTGGAAGCTTGGAACACCTTTCCAATGAATGTGTTTTACGCAGTCTTTGCTTGTGGCTATTTCAAGAGGAAAAAAACCACAAAGACAGAACTTAGAACTAATTTATTTTGTCAAATTTCAAGGAGCTAGCACAAACCGTGTTTGATTTAGACTTAAAAAACCCATCTATCTGTATAGGAGGAAATAGAGTGAAACCTAAAAATTCAAACTGTTACTGGTAACAAACGCTTCATCCTAGAAGAGTGAATATTGGTCAGCTACGTGGACTAAGTGAACTGATCATTACCACAGAGATCATCAAGGTCGGATGAAAAAAAATTTGCGAGTATTCAAAAAACCAGTAGTTTTTTGGAAGCTTGGCACACCTTTCCAATGAAGGTGGTTTACCCAGTCTTTGCTTGTGGCTATTTCAAGAGGAAACAAACCAAAAAGACGGAACTTAGAACTACTTTATTTTGTCACGTTTCAAGGAGCTAGCACAAACTGTGTTTGATTTAGACTTAAAAAACACATCTATCTCTATAGGAGGAAATAGAGTGAAACCTAAAAATTCAAACTGTAACTGGTAACGAACGCTTCATCCTAGAAGATTGAAAATTGGGCAGCTAAGTGGACTTAGTGAACTGATCATTACCACAGAGATCATCAAGGTCGGATGAAAAAAAATTTGCCGAGTATTCAGAAAAAGAGTAGTTTTTTGGAAGCTTGGCACACCATTCCAATGAAGGTGTTTTACGCAGTCTTTGCTTGTGGCTATTTCAAGAGGAAACAAACCACAAAGACAGAACTTAGAACTACTTTATTTTGTCAAGTTTCAAGGAGCTAGCACAAACCGTGTTTGATTTAGACTTAAAAAACATATCTATCTGTATAGGAGGAAATAGAGTGAAACCTAAAAATTCAAACTGTTACTGGTAACGAACGCTTCATCCTAGAAGAGTGAAAATTGGGCAGCTAAGTGGACTTAGTGAACTGATCATTACCACAGAGATCATCAAGTTCGGATGAAAAAAAATTTGCCGAGTATCAGAAAACCAGTAGTATTTTGGAAGCTTGGCACACCTTTCCAATGAAGGTGTTTTACCCAGTCTTTGCTTGTGGCTATTTCAAGAGGAAACAAACCACAAAGACAGAACTTAGAACTACTTTATTTTGTCAAGTTTCATGGAGCTAGCACAAACCGTGTTTGATTTAGACTTAAAAAACACATCTATCTGTATAGGAGGAAATAGAGTGAAACCTAAAAATTCAAACTGTTACTGTTAATGAACGCTTCATCCTAGAAGAGTGAAAATTGGGCAGCTAAGTGGACTTAGTGAACTGATCATTACCACAGAGATCATCAAGGTCGAATGAAATAAAATTTGCCGAGTATTCAGAAAACCAGTAGTATTTTGGAAGCTTGGAAGACCTTTCCAATGAATGTGTTTTACGCAGTCTTTGCTTGTGGCTATTTCAAGAGGAAACAAACCACAAAGACAGAACTTAGAACAATTTTATTTTGTCAAGTTTCAAGGAGCTAGCACAAACCGTGTTTGATTTAGACTTCCAAACACATCTATCTATGTAGGAGTAAATAGAGTGATACCTAAAAACTCAAACTGTTACTGGTCACGAACGCTTCATCCTAGAAGAGTGAATATTGGGCAGCTAAGTGGACAAAGTGAACTGATCATTACCACAGAGATCATCAAGGTCGGATGAAAAAAAATTTGCCGAGTATTCATAAAACCACTAGTTTTTTGGAAGTTTGGCACACCTTTCCAATGAAGGTGTTTTACGCAGTCTTTGCTTGTGGCTATTTCAAGAGGAAAGAAACCACAAAGACAGAACTTAGAACTACTTTATTTTGTCAAGTTTCAAGGAGCTAGCACAAACCGTGTTTGATTTAGACTTAAAAAACACATCTATCTGTATAGGAGGAAATAGAGTGAAACCTAAAAATTCAAACTGTTACTGGTAACGAACGCTTCATCCTAGAAGAGTGAAAGTTGGGAAGCTAAGTGGACTTAGTGAACTGATCATTACCACAGAGATCATCAAGGACGGATGAAAAAAAATTTTCCGAGTATTCAGAAAACCAGTAGTATTTTGGAAGCTTGGAACACCTTTCCAATGAATGTGTTTTACGCAGTCTTTGCTTGTGGCTATTTCAAGAGGAAAAAAACCACAAAGACAGAACTTAGAACTAATTTATTTTGTCAAATTTCAAGGAGCTAGCACAAACCGTGTTTGATTTAGACTTAAAAAACCCATCTATCTGTACAGGAGGACATAGAGTGAAACCTAAAAATTCAAACTGTTACTGGTAACAAACGCTTCATCCTAGAAGAGTGAAAATTGGGCAGCTAAGTGGACTTAGTGAACTGATCAGTTTCAATGAGCTAGCACAAACCGTGTTTGATTTAGACTTAATAAACACATCTATCGGTATAGGAGGAAATAGAGTGAAACCTAAAAATTCAAACTGTTACTGGTAACGAACGCTTCATCCTAGAAGAGTGAAAATTGGGCAGCTAAGTGGAGTTAGTGAACTGATCATTACCACAGAGATCATCAAGGTCGGATGAAAAAAAATTTGCCGAGTATTCAGAAAACCAGTAGTATTTTGGAAGCTTGGCACACCTTTCCAATGAATGTGTTTTAAGCAGTCTTTGCTTGTGGCTATTTCAAGAGGAAACAAACCACAAAGACAGAACTTAGAACTACTTTATTTTGTCAAGTTTCAAGGAGCTAGCACAAACCGTGTTTGATTTAGACTTAAAAAACACATCTATCTGCATAGGAGGAAATAGAGTGAAACCTAAAAACTCAAACTGTTACTGGTAACGAACGCTTCATCCTAGAAGAGTGAAAATTGGGCAGCTAAGTGGACTTAGTGAACTGATCATTACCACAGAGATCATAAAGGTCGGATGAAAAAAAATTTGCCGAGTATTCAGAAAACCAGTAGTATTTTGGAAGCTTGGAACACCTTTCCAATGAATGTGTTTTACACAGTCTTTGCTTGTGGCTATTTCAAGAGGAAACAAACCACAAAGACAGAACTTAGAACTAATTTATTTTGTCAACTTTCAAGGAGCTAGCACAAACCGTGTTTGATTTAGACTTAAAAAACACATCTATCTGCATAGGAGGAAATAGAGTGAAACCTAAAAATTAAAACTGTTACTGGTAACGAACGCTTCATCCTAGAAGAGTGAAAATTGGGCAGCTAAGTGGACTTAGTGAACTGATCAGTTTCAGGGAGTTATCACAAACCGTGTTTGATTTAGACTTAAAAAACACATCTATCTGTATAGGAGGAAATAGAGTGAAACCTAAAAATTCAAACTGTTACTGGTAACGAACGCTTCATCCTAGAAGAGTGAAAATTGGGCAGCTAAGTGGACTTAGTGAACTGATCATTACCACAGAGATCATCAAGGTCGGATGAAAAAAAATTTGCCGATTATTCAGAAAAACAGTAGTTTTTTGGAAGCTTAGCACACCTTTCCAATGAAGGTGTTTTACGCAGTCTTTGCTTGTGGCTATTTCAAGAGGAAACAAACCACAAAGACAGAACTTAGAACTACTTTATTTTGTCAAGTTTCAAGGAGCTAGCACAAACCGTGTTTGATTTAGACTTAAAAAACACATCTATCTGTATAGGAGGAAATAGAGTGAAACCTAAAAATTCAAACTGTTACTGGTAACGAACGCTTCATCCTAGAAGAGTGAAAATTGGGCAGCTAAGTGGACAAAGTGAACTGATCATTACCACAGAGATCATCAAGGTCGGATGAAAAAAAATTTGCCGAGTATTCAGAAAACCAGTAGTATTTTGGAAGCTTGGAACACCTTTCCAATGAATGTGTTTTATGCAGTCTTTGCTTGTGGCTATTTCAAGAGGAAACAAACCACAAAGACAGAACTTAGAACTACTTTATTTTGTCAAGTTTCAAGGAGCTAGCACAAACCGTGTTTGATTTAGACATAAAAAACACATCTATCTGTATAGGAGGAAATAGAGTGAAACCTAAAAATTCAAACTGTTACTGGTAACGAACGCTTCATCCTAGAAGAGTGAAAATTGGGCAGCTAAGTGGACTTAGTGAACTGATCAGTTTCAGGGATCTATCACAAACCGTGTTTGATTTAGACTTAAAAAACACATCTATCTGTATAGGAGGAAATAGAGTGAAACCTAAAAATTCAAACTGTTACTGGTAACGAACGCTTCATCCTAGAAGAGTGAAAATTGGGCAGCTAAGTGGACTTAGTGAACTGATCATTACCACAGAGATCATCAAGGTCGGATGAAAAAAAATTTGCCGAGTATTCAGAAAACCAGTAGTTTTTTGGAAGCTTTTCACACCTTTCCAATGAAGGTGTTTTACGCAGTCTTTGCTTGTGGCTATTTCAAGAGGAAACAAACCACAAAGACAGAACTTAGAACAACTTTATTTTGTCAAGTTTCAAGGAGCTAGCACAAACCGTGTTTGATATAGACTTCCAAACACATCTATCTGTATAGGAGGAAATAGAGTGAAACCTAAAAACTCAAACTGTTACTGGTAACGAACGCTTCATCTTAGAAGAGTGAAAATTGGGCAGCTAAGTGGACTTAGTGAACTGATCATTACCACAGAGATCATAAAGGTCGGATGAAAAAAAAATTTGCCGATTATTCAGAAAACCAGTAGTATTTTGGAAGCTTGGAACACCTTTCCAATGAATGTGTTTTACGCAGTCTTTGCTTGTGGCTATTTCAAGAGGAAACAAACCACAAAGACAGAACTTAGAACTAATTTATTTTGTCAACTTTCAAGGAGCTACCACAAACCGTGTTTGATTTAGACTTAAAAAACACATCTATCTGCATAGGAGGAAATAGAGTGAAACCTAAAAATTCAAACTGTTACTGGTAACGAACGCTTCATCCTAGAAGAGTGAAAATTGGGCAGCTAAGTGGACTTAGTGAACTGATCAGTTTCAGGGAGTTATCACAAACCGTGTTTGATTTAGACTTAAAAAACACATCTATCTGTATAGGAGGAAATAGAGTGAAACCTAAAAATTCAAACTGTTACTGGTAACGAACGCTTCATCATAGAAGAGTGAAAATTGGGCAGCTAAGTGGACTTAGTGAACTGATCATTACCACAGAGATCATCAAGGTCGGATGAAAAAAAATTTGCCGAGTATTCAGAAAACAAGTAGTATGTTGGAAGCTTGGAACACCTTTCCAATGAATGTGTTTTACGCAGTCTTTGCTTGTGGCCATTTCAAGAGGAAACAAACCACAAAGACAGAACTTAGAACTACTTTATTTTGTCAAGTTTCAAGGAGCTAGCACAAACCGTGTTTGATTTAGACGTAAAAAACACATCTATCTGTATAGGAGGAAATAGAGTGAAACCTAAAAATTCAAACTGTTACTGGTAACGAACGCTTCATCCTAGAAGAGTGAAAATTGGGCAGCTAAGTGGACGTAGTGAACTGATCATTACCACAGAGATCATCAAGGTCGGATGAAAAAAAATTTGCAGATTATTAAGAAAACGAGTAGTATTTTGGAAGCTTGGAACATGTTTCCAATGAATGTGTTTTACGCAGTCTTTGCTTGTGGCTATTTCAAGAGGAAACAAACCACAAAGACAGAACTTAGAACAACTTTATTTTGTCAAGTTTCAATTAGCTAGCAAAAACCGTGTTTGATTTAGACTTCCAAACACATCTATCTATATAGGAGGAAATAGAGTGAAACCTAAAAACTCAAACTGTTTCTGCTAATGAACGCTTCATTATAGAAGAGTGAATATTGGGCAGCTAAGTGGACTTAGTGAAGTGATCATTACCACAGAGATCATCAAGGTCGGATGAAAAAAAATTTGCGGTTATTCAGAAAAACAGTAGTTTTTTGGATGCTTGGCACACCTTTCCAATGAAGGTGTTTTACGCAGTCTTTGCTTGTGGCTATTTCAAGAGGAAACAAACCACATTGACAGAACTTAGAACTACTTTATTTTGTCAAGTTTCAAGGAGCTAGCACAAACCGTGTTTGATTTAGTCTTAAAAAACACATCTATCTGTATAGGAGGAAATAGAGTGAAACCTAAAAATTCAAACTGTTACTGGTAACGAACGCTTCATCCTAGAAGAGTGAAAATTGGGCAGCTAAGTGGACTTAGTGAACTGATCATTACCACAGAGATCATCAAGGTCGGATGAAAAAAAATTTGCCGAGTATTCAGAAAACCAGTAGTATTTTAGAAGCTTGGAACACCTTTCCAATGAATGTGTTTTACGCAGTCTTTGCTTGTGGCTATTTCATGAGGAAACTAACCACAAAGACAGAACTTAGAACAACTTTATTTTGTCAAGTTTCAAGGAGCTAGCACAAACCGTGTTTGATATAGACTTCCAAACACATCTATCTATATAGGAGGAAATAGAGTGAAATAAAAAAAATCAAACTGTTACTGGTAACGAACGCTTCATCCTAGAAGAGTTAAAATTTGGCAGCTAAGTGGACTTAGTGAACTGATCCTTACCACAGAGATCATCAAGGTCGGATGAAAAAAAATTTGCCGAGTATTCAGAAAACCAGTAGTTTATTGGAAGCTTGGCACACCTTTCAAATGAAGGTGTTTTACCGAGTCTTTGCTTTTGGCAATTTCAAGAAGAAACAAACCACAAAGACAGAACTTAGAACTACTTTATTTTGTCAAGTTTCAAGGAGCTAGCACAAACCGTGTTTGATTTAGACTTAAAAAACACATCTATCTGTATAGGAGGAAATAGAGTGAAACCTAAAAATTCAAACTGTTACTGGTAACGAACGCTTCATCCTAGAAGAGTGAAAATTGGGCAGCTAAGTGGATTTAGTGAACTGATCAGTTTCAGGGAGCTATCACAAACCGTGTTTGATTTAGACTTAAAAAACACATCTATCTGTATAGGAGGAAATAGAGTGAAACCTAAAAAATCAAACTGTTACTGGTAACGAACGCTTCATCCTAGAAGAGTGAAAATTGGGCAGCTAAGTGGACTTAGTGAACTGATCATTACCACAGAAATCATCAAGGTCGGATGAAAAAAAATTTGCCGAGTATTCAGAAAACAAGTAGTATGTTGGAAGCTTGGAACACCTTTCCAATGAATGTGTTTTACGCAGTCTTTGCTTGTGGCTATTTCAAGAAAAAACAAACCACAAAGACAGAACTTAGAACTAATTTATTTTGTCAAGTTTCAAGGAGCTAGCACAAACCGTGTTTGATTTAGACATAAAAAACACATCTATCTGTATAGGAGGAATAGAGTGAAACCTAAAAATTCAAACTGTTACTGGTAACGAACGCTTCATCCTAGAAGAGTGAAAATTGGGCAGCAAAGTGGACTTAGTGAACTGATCATTACCACAGAGATCATCAAGTTCGGATGAAAAAAAATTTGCCGATTAATAAGAAAACGAGTAGTATTTTGGAAGCTTGGAACACGTTTCCAATGAATGTGTTTTACGCAGTCTTTGCTTGCTGCTATTTCAAGAGGAAACAAACCACAAAGACAGAACTTAGAACAACTTTATTTTGTCAAGTTTCAAGGAGCTAGCAAAAACCGTGTTTGATTTAGACTTCCAAACACATCTATCTATATAGGAGGAAATAGAGTCAAACCTAAAAACTCAAACTGCTTCTGCTAATGAACGCTTCATTATAGAAGAGTGAATATTGGGCAGCTAAGTGGACTTAGTGAAGTGATCATTACCACAGAGATCATCAAGGTCGGATGAAAAAAATTTTGCCGATTATTCAGAAAAACAGTAGTTTTTTGGAAGCTTGGCACACCTTTCCAATAAATGTGTTTTACGCAGTCTTTGCTTATGGCTATTTCAAGAGGAAACAAACCACAAAGACAGAACTTAGAACAAATTTATTTTGTCAAGTTTCAAGGAGCTAGCACAAACCGTGTTTGATATAGACTTCCAAACACATCTATCTATATAGGAGGAAATAGAGTGAAACCTAAAAACTCAAACTGTTACTGGTAACGAACGCTTCATCCTAGAAGAGTGAAAATTGGGCAGCTAAGTGGACTTAGTGAACTGATCATTACCACAGAGATCATCAAGGTCGGATGAAAAAAAATTTGCCGAGTATTCAGAAAACCAGTAGTTTTTTGGAAGCTTGGCACACCTTTCCAATGAAGATGTTTTACGCAGTCTTTGCTTGTGCTATTTCAAGAGGAAACAAACCACAAAGACAGAACTTAGAACAACTTTATTTTGTCAAGTTTCAAGGAGCTAGCACAAACCGTGTTTGATATAGACTTCCAAACACATCTATCTGTATAGGAGGAAATAGAGTGAAACCTAAAAACTCAAACTGTTACTGGTAACGAACGCTTCATCCTAGAAGAGTGAAAATTGGGCAGCTAAGTGGACTTAGTGAACTAATCATTACCACAGAGATCATAAAGGTCGGATGAAAAAAAATTTGCCGAGTATTCAGAAAACCAGTAGTATTTTGGAAGCTTGGAACACCTTTCCAATGAATGTGTTTTACACAGTCTTTGCTTGTGGCTATTTCAAGAGGAAACAAACCACAAAGACAGAACTTAGAACTAATTTATTTTGTCAACTTTCAAGGAGCTAGCACAAACCGTGTTTGATTTAGACTTAAAAAACACATCTATCTGCATAGGAGGAAATAGAGTGAAACCTAAAAATTAAAACTGTTACTGGTAACGAACGCTTCATCCTAGAAGAGTGAAAATTGGGCAGCTAAGTGGACTTAGTGAACTGATCAGTTTCAGGGAGTTATCACAAACCGTGTTTGATTTAGACTTAAAAAACACATCTATCTGTATAGGAGGAAATAGAGTGAAACCTAAAAATTCAAACTGTTACTGGTAACGAACGCTTCATCCTAGAAGAGTGAAAATTGGGCAGCTAAGTGGACTTAGTGAACTGATCATTACCACAGAGATCATCAAGGTCGGATGAAAAAAAATTTGCCGATTATTCAGAAAAACAGTAGTTTTTTGGAAGCTTAGCACACCTTTCCAATGAAGGTGTTTTACGCAGTCTTTGCTTGTGGCTATTTCAAGAGGAAACAAACCACAAAGACAGAACTTAGAACTACTTTATTTTGTCAAGTTTCAAGGAGCTAGCACAAACCGTGTTTGATTTAGACTTAAAAAACACATCTATCTGTATAGGAGGAAATAGAGTGAAACCTAAAAATTCAAACTGTTACTGGTAACGAACGCTTCATCCTAGAAGAGTGAAAATTGGGCAGCTAAGTGGACAAAGTGAACTGATCATTACCACAGAGATCATCAAGGTCGGATGAAAAAAAATTTGCCGAGTATTCAGAAAACCAGTAGTATTTTGGAAGCTTGGAACACCTTTCCAATGAATGTGTTTTATGCAGTCTTTGCTTGTGGCTATTTCAAGAGGAAACAAACCACAAAGACAGAACTTAGAACTACTTTATTTTGTCAAGTTTCAAGGAGCTAGCACAAACCGTGTTTGATTTAGACATAAAAAACACATCTATCTGTATAGGAGGAAATAGAGTGAAACCTAAAAATTCAAACTGTTACTGGTAACGAACGCTTCATCCTAGAAGAGTGAAAATTGGGCAGCTAAGTGGACTTAGTGAACTGATCAGTTTCAGGGATCTATCACAAACCGTGTTTGATTTAGACTTAAAAAACACATCTATCTGTATAGGAGGAAATAGAGTGAAACCTAAAAATTCAAACTGTTACTGGTAACGAACGCTTCATCCTAGAAGAGTGAAAATTGGGCAGCTAAGTGGACTTAGTGAACTGATCATTACCACAGAGATCATCAAGGTCGGATGAAAAAAAATTTGCCGAGTATTCAGAAAACCAGTAGTTTTTTGGAAGCTTTTCACACCTTTCCAATGAAGGTGTTTTACGCAGTCTTTGCTTGTGGCTATTTCAAGAGGAAACAAACCACAAAGACAGAACTTAGAACAACTTTATTTTGTCAAGTTTCAAGGAGCTAGCACAAACCGTGTTTGATATAGACTTCCAAACACATCTATCTGTATAGGAGGAAATAGAGTGAAACCTAAAAACTCAAACTGTTACTGGTAACGAACGCTTCATCTTAGAAGAGTGAAAATTGGGCAGCTAAGTGGACTTAGTGAACTGATCATTACCACAGAGATCATAAAGGTCGGATGAAAAAAAAATTTGCCGATTATTCAGAAAACCAGTAGTATTTTGGAAGCTTGGAACACCTTTCCAATGAATGTGTTTTACGCAGTCTTTGCTTGTGGCTATTTCAAGAGGAAACAAACCACAAAGACAGAACTTAGAACTAATTTATTTTGTCAACTTTCAAGGAGCTACCACAAACCGTGTTTGATTTAGACTTAAAAAACACATCTATCTGCATAGGAGGAAATAGAGTGAAACCTAAAAATTCAAACTGTTACTGGTAACGAACGCTTCATCCTAGAAGAGTGAAAATTGGGCAGCTAAGTGGACTTAGTGAACTGATCAGTTTCAGGGAGTTATCACAAACCGTGTTTGATTTAGACTTAAAAAACACATCTATCTGTATAGGAGGAAATAGAGTGAAACCTAAAAATTCAAACTGTTACTGGTAACGAACGCTTCATCATAGAAGAGTGAAAATTGGGCAGCTAAGTGGACTTAGTGAACTGATCATTACCACAGAGATCATCAAGGTCGGATGAAAAAAAATTTGCCGAGTATTCAGAAAACAAGTAGTATGTTGGAAGCTTGGAACACCTTTCCAATGAATGTGTTTTACGCAGTCTTTGCTTGTGGCCATTTCAAGAGGAAACAAACCACAAAGACAGAACTTAGAACTACTTTATTTTGTCAAGTTTCAAGGAGCTAGCACAAACCGTGTTTGATTTAGACGTAAAAAACACATCTATCTGTATAGGAGGAAATAGAGTGAAACCTAAAAATTCAAACTGTTACTGGTAACGAACGCTTCATCCTAGAAGAGTGAAAATTGGGCAGCTAAGTGGACGTAGTGAACTGATCATTACCACAGAGATCATCAAGGTCGGATGAAAAAAAATTTGCAGATTATTAAGAAAACGAGTAGTATTTTGGAAGCTTGGAACGTGTTTCCAATGAATGTGTTTTACGCAGTCTTTGCTTGTGGCTATTTCAAGAGGAAACAAACCACAAAGACAGAACTTAGAACAACTTTATTTTGTCAAGTTTCAATTAGCTAGCAAAAACCGTGTTTGATTTAGACTTCCAAACACATCTATCTATATAGGAGGAAATAGAGTGAAACCTAAAAACTCAAACTGTTTCTGCTAATGAACGCTTCATTATAGAAGAGTGAATATTGGGCAGCTAAGTGGACTTAGTGAAGTGATCATTACCACAGAGATCATCAAGGTCGGATGAAAAAAAATTTGCGGTTATTCAGAAAAACAGTAGTTTTTTGGATGCTTGGCACACCTTTCCAATGAAGGTGTTTTACGCAGTCTTTGCTTGTGGCTATTTCAAGAGGAAACAAACCACATTGACAGAACTTAGAACTACTTTATTTTGTCAAGTTTCAAGGAGCTAGCACAAACCGTGTTTGATTTAGTCTTAAAAAACACATCTATCTGTATAGGAGGAAATAGAGTGAAACCTAAAAATTCAAACTGTTACTGGTAACGAACGCTTCATCCTAGAAGAGTGAAAATTGGGCAGCTAAGTGGACTTAGTGAACTGATCATTACCACAGAGATCATCAAGGTCGGATGAAAAAAAATTTGCCGAGTATTCAGAAAACCAGTAGTATTTTAGAAGCTTGGAACACCTTTCCAATGAATGTGTTTTACGCAGTCTTTGCTTGTGGCTATTTCATGAGGAAACTAACCACAAAGACAGAACTTAGAACAACTTTATTTTGTCAAGTTTCAAGGAGCTAGCACAAACCGTGTTTGATATAGACTTCCAAACACATCTATCTATATAGGAGGAAATAGAGTGAAATAAAAAAAATCAAACTGTTACTGGTAACGAACGCTTCATCCTAGAAGAGTTAAAATTTGGCAGCTAAGTGGACTTAGTGAACTGATCCTTACCACAGAGATCATCAAGGTCGGATGAAAAAAAATTTGCCGAGTATTCAGAAAACCAGTAGTTTATTGGAAGCTTGGCACACCTTTCAAATGAAGGTGTTTTACCGAGTCTTTGCTTTTGGCAATTTCAAGAAGAAACAAACCACAAAGACAGAACTTAGAACTACTTTATTTTGTCAAGTTTCAAGGAGCTAGCACAAACCGTGTTTGATTTAGACTTAAAAAACACATCTATCTGTATAGGAGGAAATAGAGTGAAACCTAAAAATTCAAACTGTTACTGGTAACGAACGCTTCATCCTAGAAGAGTGAAAATTGGGCAGCTAAGTGGATTTAGTGAACTGATCAGTTTCAGGGAGCTATCACAAACCGTGTTTGATTTAGACTTAAAAAACACATCTATCTGTATAGGAGGAAATAGAGTGAAACCTAAAAAATCAAACTGTTACTGGTAACGAACGCTTCATCCTAGAAGAGTGAAAATTGGGCAGCTAAGTGGACTTAGTGAACTGATCATTACCACAGAAATCATCAAGGTCGGATGAAAAAAAATTTGCCGAGTATTCAGAAAACAAGTAGTATGTTGGAAGCTTGGAACACCTTTCCAATGAATGTGTTTTACGCAGTCTTTGCTTGTGGCTATTTCAAGAAAAAACAAACCACAAAGACAGAACTTAGAACTAATTTATTTTGTCAAGTTTCAAGGAGCTAGCACAAACCGTGTTTGATTTAGACATAAAAAACACATCTATCTGTATAGGAGGAATAGAGTGAAACCTAAAAATTCAAACTGTTACTGGTAACGAACGCTTCATCCTAGAAGAGTGAAAATTGGGCAGCAAAGTGGACTTAGTGAACTGATCATTACCACAGAGATCATCAAGTTCGGATGAAAAAAAATTTGCCGATTAATAAGAAAACGAGTAGTATTTTGGAAGCTTGGAACACGTTTCCAATGAATGTGTTTTACGCAGTCTTTGCTTGCTGCTATTTCAAGAGGAAACAAACCACAAAGACAGAACTTAGAACAACTTTATTTTGTCAAGTTTCAAGGAGCTAGCAAAAACCGTGTTTGATTTAGACTTCCAAACACATCTATCTATATAGGAGGAAATAGAGTCAAACCTAAAAACTCAAACTGCTTCTGCTAATGAACGCTTCATTATAGAAGAGTGAATATTGGGCAGCTAAGTGGACTTAGTGAAGTGATCATTACCACAGAGATCATCAAGGTCGGATGAAAAAAATTTTGCCGATTATTCAGAAAAACAGTAGTTTTTTGGAAGCTTGGCACACCTTTCCAATAAATGTGTTTTACGCAGTCTTTGCTTATGGCTATTTCAAGAGGAAACAAACCACAAAGACAGAACTTAGAACAAATTTATTTTGTCAAGTTTCAAGGAGCTAGCACAAACCGTGTTTGATATAGACTTCCAAACACATCTATCTATATAGGAGGAAATAGAGTGAAACCTAAAAACTCAAACTGTTACTGGTAACGAACGCTTCATCCTAGAAGAGTGAAAATTGGGCAGCTAAGTGGACTTAGTGAACTGATCATTACCACAGAGATCATCAAGGTCGGATGAAAAAAAATTTGCCGAGTATTCAGAAAACCAGTAGTTTTTTGGAAGCTTGGCACACCTTTCCAATGAAGATGTTTTACGCAGTCTTTGCTTGTGCTATTTCAAGAGGAAACAAACCACAAAGACAGAACTTAGAACAACTTTATTTTGTCAAGTTTCAAGGAGCTAGCACAAACCGTGTTTGATATAGACTTCCAAACACATCTATCTGTATAGGAGGAAATAGAGTGAAACCTAAAAACTCAAACTGTTACTGGTAACGAACGCTTCATCCTAGAAGAGTGAAAATTGGGCAGCTAAGTGGACTTAGTGAACTGATCATTACCACAGAGATCATAAAGGTCGGATGAAAAAAAATTTGCCGAGTATTCAGAAAACCAGTAGTATTTTGGAAGCTTGGAACACCTTTCCAATGAATGTGTTTTACACAGTCTTTGCTTGTGGCTATTTCAAGAGGAAACAAACCACAAAGACAGAACTTAGAACTAATTTATTTTGTCAACTTTCAAGGAGCTAGCACAAACCGTGTTTGATTTAGACTTAAAAAACACATCTATCTGCATAGGAGGAAATAGAGTGAAACCTAAAAATTAAAACTGTTACTGGTAACGAACGCTTCATCCTAGAAGAGTGAAAATTGGGCAGCTAAGTGGACTTAGTGAACTGATCAGTTTCAGGGAGTTATCACAAACCGTGTTTGATTTAGACTTAAAAAACACATCTATCTGTATAGGAGGAAATAGAGTGAAACCTAAAAATTCAAACTGTTACTGGTAACGAACGCTTCATCCTAGAAGAGTGAAAATTGGGCAGCTAAGTGGACTTAGTGAACTGATCATTACCACAGAGATCATCAAGGTCGGATGAAAAAAAATTTGCCGATTATTCAGAAAAACAGTAGTTTTTTGGAAGCTTAGCACACCTTTCCAATGAAGGTGTTTTACGCAGTCTTTGCTTGTGGCTATTTCAAGAGGAAACAAACCACAAAGACAGAACTTAGAACTACTTTATTTTGTCAAGTTTCAAGGAGCTAGCACAAACCGTGTTTGATTTAGACTTAAAAAACACATCTATCTGTATAGGAGGAAATAGAGTGAAACCTAAAAATTCAAACTGTTACTGGTAACGAACGCTTCATCCTAGAAGAGTGAAAATTGGGCAGCTAAGTGGACAAAGTGAACTGATCATTACCACAGAGATCATCAAGGTCGGATGAAAAAAAATTTGCCGAGTATTCAGAAAACCAGTAGTATTTTGGAAGCTTGGAACACCTTTCCAATGAATGTGTTTTATGCAGTCTTTGCTTGTGGCTATTTCAAGAGGAAACAAACCACAAAGACAGAACTTAGAACTACTTTATTTTGTCAAGTTTCAAGGAGCTAGCACAAACCGTGTTTGATTTAGACATAAAAAACACATCTATCTGTATAGGAGGAAATAGAGTGAAACCTAAAAATTCAAACTGTTACTGGTAACGAACGCTTCATCCTAGAAGAGTGAAAATTGGGCAGCTAAGTGGACTTAGTGAACTGATCAGTTTCAGGGATCTATCACAAACCGTGTTTGATTTAGACTTAAAAAACACATCTATCTGTATAGGAGGAAATAGAGTGAAACCTAAAAATTCAAACTGTTACTGGTAACGAACGCTTCATCCTAGAAGAGTGAAAATTGGGCAGCTAAGTGGACTTAGTGAACTGATCATTACCACAGAGATCATCAAGGTCGGATGAAAAAAAATTTGCCGAGTATTCAGAAAACCAGTAGTATTTTAGAAGCTTGGAACACCTTTCCAATGAATGTGTTTTACGCAGTCTTTGCTTGTGGCTATTTCAAGAGGAAACAAACCACAAAGACAGAACTTAGAACAACTTTATTTTGTCAAGTTTCAAGGAGCTAGCACAAACCGTGTTTGATATAGACTTCCAAACACATCTATCTATATAGGAGGAAATACAGTGAAACCTAAAAACTCAAACTGTTACTGGTAACGAACGCTTCATCCTAGAAGAGTTAAAATTGGGCAGCTAAGTGGACTTAGTGAACTGATCATTACCACAGAGATCATCAAGGTCGGATGAAAAAAAATTTGCCGAGTATTCACAAAACCAGTCGTTTTTTGGAAGCTTTGCACACCTTTCCAATGAATGTGTTTTACGCAGTCTTTGCTTGTGGCTATTTCAAGAGGAAACAAACCACAAAGGCAGAACTTAGAACTACTTTATTTTGTCAAGTTTCAAGGAGCTAGCACAAACCGTGTTTGATTTAGACTTAAAAAACACATCTATGTGTATAGGAGGAAATAGAGTGAAACCTAAAAATTCAAACTGTTACTGGTAACGAACGCTTCATCCTAGAAGAGTGAAAATTGGGCAGCTAAGTGGACTTAGTGAACTGATCATTACCACAGAGATCATCAAGGTCGGATGAAAAAAAATTTGCCGAGTATTCAGAAAACCAATAGTATATTAAAAGCTTGGAACACCTTTCCAATGAATGTGTTTTACGCAGTCTTTGCTTGTGGCTATTTCAAGAGGAAACAAACCACAAAGACAGAACTTAGAACAACTTTATTTTGTCAAGTTTCAAGGAGCTAGCACAAACCGTGTTTGATATAGACTTCCAAACACATCTATCTATATAGGAGGAAATAGAGTGAAACCTAAAAACTCAAACTGTTACTGGTAACGAACGCTTCATCCTAGAAGAGTGAAAATTGGGCAGCTAAGTGGACTTAGTGAACTGATCATTACCACAGAGATCATCAAGGTCGGATGAAAAAAAATTTGCCGAGTATTCAGAAAACCAGTAGTTTTTTGGAAGCTTGGCACACCTTTCAAATGAAGGTGTTTTACCGAGTCTTTGCTTGTGGCTATTTCAAGAGGAAACAAACCACAAAGACAGAACTTAGAACTACTTTATTTTGTCAAGTTTCAAGGAGCTAGCACAAACCGTGTTTGATTTAGACTTCCAAACAAATCTATCTATATAGGAGGAAATAGAGTGAAACCTAAAAACTCAAACTGTTTCTGCTAATGAACGCTTCATTATAGAAGAGTGAATATTGGGCAGCTAAGTGGACTTAGTGAAGTGATCATTACCACAGAGATCATCAAGGTCGGATGAAAAAAAATTTGCCGAATATTCAGAAAAACAGTAGTTTTTTGGAAGCTTGGCACACCTTTCCAATGAAGGTGTTTTACGCAGTCATTGCTTGTGGCTATTTCAAGAGGAAACAAACCACAAAGACAGAACTTAGAACTACTTTATTTTGTCAAGTTTCAAGGAGCTAGCACAAACCGTGTTTGATTTAGACATAAAAAACACATCTATCTGTATAGGAGGAAATAGAGTGAAACCTAAAAATTCAAACTGTTACTGGTAACGAACGCTTCATCCTAGAAGAGTGAAAATTGGGCAGCTAAGTGGACTTAGTGAACTGATCATTACCACAGAGATCATCAAAGTCGGATGAAAAAAATTTGCCGAGTATTCAGAAAACCAGTAGTATTTTGGCAGCTTGGAACACCTTTCCAATGAATGTGTTTTACGCAGTCTTTGCTTGTGGCTATTTCAAGAGGAAACAAACCACAAACACAGAACGTAGAACTACTTTATTTTGTCCAGTTTCAAGGAGCTAGCACAAACCGTGTTTGATTTAGACTTAAAAAACACATCTATCTGTATAGGAAAAAATGGAGTGAAACCTAAAAATTCAAACTGTTACTGGTAACGAACGCTTCATCCTAGAAGAGTGAAAATTGGGCAGCTAAGTGGACTTAGTGAACTGATCATTACCACAGAGATCATCAAGGTCGGATGAAAAAAAATTTGCCGAGTATTCAGAAAACCAGTAGTATTTTGGAAGCTTGGAAAACCTTTCCAATGAATGTGTTTTACGCAGTCTTTGCTTGGGGCTATTTCAAGAGGAAACAAACCACAAAGACAGAACTTAGAACAACTTTATTTTGTCAAGTTTCAAGGAGCTAGCACAAACCGTGTTTGATTTAGACTTCCAAACACATCTATCTATATAGGAGGAAATAGAGTGAAACCTAAAAACTCAAACTGTTTCTGCTAATGAACGCTTCATTATAGAAGAGTGAATATTGGGCAGCTAAGTGGACTTAGTGAAGTGATCATTACCACAGAGATCATCAAGGTCGGATGAAAAAAAATTTGCCGAATATTCAGAAAAACAGTAGTTTTTTGGAAGCTTTCACACCTTTCCAATGAAGGTGTTTTACGCAGTCTTTGCTTGTGGCTATTTCAAGAGGAAACAAACCACAAAGACAGAACTTAGAACTACTTTATTTTGTCAAGTTTCAAGGAGCTAGCACAAACCGTGTTTGATTTAGACTTAAAAAACACATCTATCTGTATAGGAGGAAATAGAGTGAAACCTAAAAATTCAAACTGTTACTGGTAACGAATGCTTCATCCTACAAGAGTGAAAATTGGGCAGCTAAGTGGACTTAGTGAACTGATCATTACCACAGAGATCATCAAAGTCGGATGAAAAAAAATTTGCCGAGTATTCAGAAAACCAGTAGTATTTTGGAAGCTTGGAACACCTTTCCAATGAATCTGTTTTACGCAGTCTTTGCTTGTGGCTATTTCAAGAGGAAACAAACCACAAACACAGAACGTAGAACTAATTTATTTTGTCAAATTTCAAGGAGCTAGCACAAACCGTGTTTGATTTAGACTTAAAAAACACATCTATCTGTATAGGAGGAAATAGAGTGAAACCTAAAAATTCAAACTGTTACTGGTAACGAACGCTTCATCCTAGAAGAGTGAAAATTGGGCAGCTAAGTGGACTTAGTGAACTGATCAGTTTCAGGGAGCTATCACAAACCGTGTTTGATTTAGACTTAAAAAACACATCTATCTGTATAGGAGGAAATAGAGTGAAACCTAAAAATTCAAACTGTTACTGGTAACAAACGCTTAATCCTAGAAGAGTGCAAATTGGGCAGCTAAGTGGACTTAGTGAACTGATCATTACCACAGAGATCATCAAGGTCGGATGAAAAAAAATTTGCCGAGTATTCAGAAAACCAGTAGTTTTTTGGAAGCTTGGCACACCTTTCAAATGAAGGTGTTTTACCGAGTCTTTGCTTGTGGCTATTTCAAGAGGAAACAAACCACAAAGAGAGAACTTAGAACTTCTTTATTTTGTCAAGTTTCAAGGAGCTAGCACAAACCGTGTTTGATTTAGACTTAAAAAACACATCTATCTGTTTAGGAGGAAATAGAGTGAAACCTAAAAATTCAAACTGTTACTGGTAACGAACGCTTCATCCTAGAAGAGTGAAAATTGGGCAGCTAAGTGGACTTAGTGAACTGATCATTATACAGAGATCATCCAGGTCGGATGAAAAAAAATTTGCCGAGTATCAGAAGACCAGTAGTATTTTGGAAGCTTGACACACCTTTCCAATGAAGGTGTTTTACCCAGTCTTTGCTTGTGGCTATTTCAAGAGGAAACAAACGACAAAGACAGAACTTAGAACTACTTTATTTTGTCAAGTTTCAAGGAGCTAGCAGCAACCGTGTTTGATTTAGACTTAAAAAACACATCTATCTGTATAGGAGGAAATAGAGTGAAACCTAGAAATTCAAACTGTTACTGGTAACGAACGCTTCATCCTAGAAGTGTGAAAATTGGGCAGCTAAGTGGACTTAGTGAACTGATCATTACCACAGAGATCATCAAGGTCGGATGAAATAAAATTTGCCAAGTATTCAGAAAACAAGTAGTATGTTGGAAGCTTGGAACACCTTTCCAATGAATGTGTTTTACGCAGTCTTTGCTTGTGGCTATTTCAAGAAAAAACAAACCACAAAGACAGAACTTAGAACTACTTTATTTTGTCAAGTTTCAAGGAGCTAGCACAAACCGTGTTTGATTTAGACTTAAAAAACACATCTATCTGTATAGGAGGAAATAGAGTGAAACCTAGAAATTCAAACTGTTACTGGTAACGAACGCTTCATCCTAGAAGAGTGATAATTGGGCAGCTAAGTGGACTTAGTGAACTGATCATTACCACAGAGATCATCAAGGTCGGATGAAAAAAAATTTGCCGATTATTAAGAAAACGAGTAGTATTTTGGAAGCTTGGAACACGTTTCCAATGAATGTGTTTTACGCAGTCTTTGCTTGTGGCTATTTCAAGAGGAAACAAAACACAAAGACAGAACTTAGAACTACTTTATTTTGTCAAGTTTCAAGGAGCTAGCAAAAACCGTGTTTGATATAGACTTCCAAACACATCTATCTATATAGGAGGAAATAGAGTGAAACCTAAAAACTCAAACTGTTACTGGTAACGAACGCTTCATCTTAGAAGAGTGAAAATTGGGCAGCTAAGTGGACTTAGTGAACTGATCATTACCACAGAGATCATCCAGGTCGGATGAAAAAAAATTTGCCGAGTATCAGAAGACCAGTAGTATTTTGGAAGCTTGGCACACCTTTCCAATGAAGGTGTTTTACCCAGTCTTTGCTTGTGGCTATTTCAAGAGGAAACAAACCACAAAGACAGAACTTAGAACTACTTTATTTTGTCAAGTTTCAAGGAGCTAGCAGAAACCGTGTTTGATTTAGACTTAAAAAACACATCTATCTGTATAGGAGGTAATAGAGTGAAACCTAAAAATTCAAACTGTTACTGGTAACGAACGCTTCATCCTAGAAGTGTGAAAATTGGGCAGCTAAGTGGACTTAGTGAACTGATCATTACCACAGAGATCATCAAGGTCGGATGAAATAAAATTTGCCAAGTATTCAGAAAACAAGTAGTATGTTGGAAGCTTGGAACACCTTTCCAATGAATGTGTTTTACGCAGTGTTTGCTTGTGGCTATTTCAAGAAAAAACAAACCACAAAGACAGAACTTAGAACTACTTTATTTTGTCAAGTTTCTAGGAGCTAGCACAAACCGTGTTTGATTTAGACTTAAAAAACACATCTATCTGTATAGGAGGAAATAGAGTGAAACCTAAAAATTCAAACTGTTACTGGTAACGAACGCTTCATCCTAGAAGAGTGAAAATTGGGCAGCTAAGTGGACTTAGTGAACTGATCATTATACAGAGATCATCCAGGTCGGATGAAAAAAAATTTGCCGAGTATCAGAAGACCAGTAGTATTTTGGAAGCTTGGCACACCTTTCCAATGAAGGTGTTTTACCCTGTCTTTGCTTGTGGCTATTTCAAGAGGAAACAAACCACAAAGACAGAACTTAGAACTACTTTATTTTGTCAAGTTTCAAGGAGCTAGCACAAACCGTGTTTGATTTAGACTTAAAAAACACATCTATCTGTATAGGAGGAAATAGAGTGAAAACTAAAAATTCAAACTGTTACTGGTAACGAACGCTTCATTATAGAAGAGTGAAAATTGGGCAGCTAAGTGGACTTAGTGAACTGATCATTATACAGAGATCATCCAGGTCGGATGAAAAAAAATTTGCCGAGTATCAGAAGACCAGTAGTATTTTGGAAGCTTGGCACACCTTTCCAATGAAGGTGTTTTACCCAGTCTTTGCTTGTGGCTATTTCAAGAGGAAACAAACCACAAAGACAGAACTTAGAACTACTTTATTTTGTCAAGTTTCAAGGAGCTAGCAGAAACCGTGTTTGATTTAGACTTAAAAAACACATCTATCTGTATAGGAGGAAATAGAGTGAAACCTAAAAATTCAAACTGTTACTGGTAACGAACGCTTCATGCTAGAAGTGTGAAAATTGGGCAGCTAAGTGGACTTAGTGAACTGATCATTACCACAGAGATCATCAAGGTCGGATGAAATAAAATTTGCCAAGTATTCAGAAAACAAGTAGTATGTTGGAAGCTTGGAACACCTTTCCAATGAATGTGTTTTACGCAGTCTTTGCTTGTGGCTATTTCAAGAAAAAACAAACCACAAAGACAGAACTTAGAACTACTTTATTTTGTCAAGTTTCAAGGAGCTAGCACAAACCGTGTTTGATTTAGACTTTAAAAACACATCTATCTGTATAGGAGGAAATAGAGTGAAACCTAAAAATTCAAACTGTTACTGGTAACAAACGCTTCATCCTAGAAGAGTGAAAATTGGGCAGCTAAGTGGACTTAGTGAACTGATCATTATACAGAGATCATCCAGGTCGGATGAAAAAAAATTTGCCGAGTATCAGAAGACCAGTAGTATTTTGGAAGCTTGGCACACCTTTCCAATGAAGGTGATTTACCCAGTCTTTGCTTGTGGCTATTTCAAGAGGAAACAAACCACAAAGACAGAACTTAGAACTACTTTATTTTGTCAAGTTTCAAGGAGCTAGCAGAAACCGTGTTTGATTTAGACTTAAAAAACACATCTATCTGTATAGGAGGAAATAGAGTGAAACCTAAAAATTCAAACTGTTACTGGTAACGAACGCTTCATCTTAGAAGTGTGAAAATTGGGCAGCTAAGTGGACTTAGTGAACTGATCATTACCACAGAGATCATCAAGGTCGGATGAAAAAAATTTTGCCGAATATTCAGAAAAACAGTAGTTTTTTGGAAGCTTGGCACACCTTTCCAATGAAGGTGTTTTACGCAGTCTTTGCTTGTGGCTATTTCAAGAGGAAACAAACCACAAAGACAGAACTTAGAACTACTTTATTTTGTCAAGTTTCAAGGAGCTAGCACAAACCGTGTTTGATTTAGACTTAAAAAACACATCTATCTGTATAGGAGGAAATAGAGTGAAACCTAAAAATTCAAACTGTTACTGGTAACGAATGCTTCATCCTAGAAGAGTGAAAATTGGGCAGCTAAGTGGACTTAGTGAACTGATCATTACCACAGAGATCATCAAAGTCGGATGAAAAAAAATTTGCCGAGTATTCAGAAAACCAGTAGTATTTTGGAAGCTTGGAACACCTTTCCAATGAATCTGTTTTACGAGTCTTTGCTTGTGGCTATTTCAAGAGGAAACAAACCACAAACACAGAACGTAGAACTAATTTATTTTGTCAACTTTCAAGGAGCTAGCACAAACCGTGTTTGATTTAGACTTAAAAAACACATCTATCTGTATAGGAGGAAATAGAGTGAAACCTAAAAATTCAAACTGTTACTGGTAACGAACGCTTCATCCTAGAAGAGTGAAAATTGGGCAGCTAAGTGGACTTAGTGAACTGATCAGTTTCAGGGAGCTATCACAAACCGTGTTTGATTTAGACTTAAAAAACACATCTATCAGTATAGGAGGAAATAGAGTGAAACCTAAAAATTCAAACTGTTACTGGTAACGAACGCTTCATCCTAGAAGAGTGAAAATTGGGCAGCTAAGTGGACTTAGTGAACTGATCATTACCACAGAGATCATCAAGGTTGGATGAAAAAAAATTTGCCGATTATTAAGAAAACGAGTAGTATTTTGGAAGCTTGGAACACGTTTCCAATGAATGTGTTTTACGCAGTCTTTGCTTGTGGCTATTTCAAGAGGAAACAAAACACAAAGACAGAACTTAGAACAACTTTATTTTGTCAAGTTTCAAGGAGCTAGCACAAACCGTGTTTGATATAGACTTCCAAACACATCTATCTATATAGGAGGAAATAGAGTGAAACCTAAAAACTCAAACTGTTACTGGTAACGAACGCTTCATCTTAGAAGAGTGAAAATTGGGCAGCTACGTGGACTTAGTGAACTGATCATTACCACAGAGATCATCAAGGTCGGATGAAAAAAAATTTGCCGAGTATTCAGAAAACCAGTAGTTTTTTAGAAGCTTGGCACACCTTTCAAATGAAGGTGTTTTACCGAGTCTTTGCTTGTGGCTATTTCAAGAGGAAACAAACCACAAAGACAGAACTTAGAACTTCTTTATTTTGTCAAGTTTCAAGGAGCTAGCACAAACCGTGTTTGATTTAGACTTAAAAAACACATCTATCTGTATAAAAGGAAATAGAGTGAAACCTAAAAATTCAAACTGTTACTGGTAACGAACGCTTCATCCTAGAAGAGTGAAAATTGGGCAGCTAAGTGGACTTAGTGAACTGATCATTATACAGAGATCATCCAGGTCGGATGAAAAAAAATTTGCCGAGTATCAGAAGACCAGTAGTATTTTGGAAGCTTGGCACACCTTTCCAATGAAGGTGTTATACCCAGTCTTTGCTTGTGGCTATTTCAAGAGGAAACAAACCACAAAGACAGAACTTAGAACTACTTTATTTTGTCAAGTTTCAAGGAGCTAGCAGAAACCGTGTTTGATTTAGACTTAAAAAACACATCTATCTGTATAGGAGGAAATAGAGTGAAACCTAAAAATTCAAACTGTTACTGGTAACGAACGCTTCATCCTAGAAGTGTGAAAATTGGGCAGCTAAGTGGACTTAGTGAACTGATCCTTACCACAGAGATCATCAAGGTCGGATGAAATAAAATTTGCCGAGTATTCAGAAAACCAGTAGTATTTTGGAAGCTTGGAAGACCTTTCCAATGAATGTGTTTTACGCAGTCTTTGCTTGTGGCTATTTCAAGAGGAAACAAACCACAAAGACAGAACTTAGAACAACTTTATTGTGTCAAGTTTCAAGGAGCTAGCACAAACCGTGTTTGATTTAGACTTAAAAAACACATCTATCTGTATAGGAGGTAATAGAGTGAAACCTAAAAATTCAAACTGTTACTGGTAACGAACGCTTCATCTTAGAAGTGTGAAAATTGGGCAGCTAAGTGGACTTAGTGAACTGATCATTACCACAGAGATCATCAAGGTCGGATGAAAAAAATTTTGCCGAATATTCAGAAAAACAGTAGTTTTTTGGAAGCTTGGCACACCTTTCCAATGAAGGTGTTTTACGCAGTCTTTGCTTGTGGCTATTTCAAGAGGAAACAAACCACAAAGACAGAACTTAGAACTACTTTATTTTGTCAAGTTTCAAGGAGCTAGCACAAACCGTGTTTGATTTAGACTTAAAAAACACATCTATCTGTATAGGAGGAAATAGAGTGAAACCTAAAAATTCAAACTGTTACTGGTAACGAATGCTTCATCCTAGAAGAGTGAAAATTGGGCAGCTAAGTGGACTTAGTGAACTGATCATTACCACAGAGATCATCAAAGTCGGATGAAAAAAAATTTGCCGAGTATTCAGAAAACCAGTAGTATTTTGGAAGCTTGGAACACCTTTCCAATGAATCTGTTTTACGAGTCTTTGCTTGTGGCTATTTCAAGAGGAAACAAACCACAAACACAGAACGTAGAACTAATTTATTTTGTCAACTTTCAAGGAGCTAGCACAAACCGTGTTTGATTTAGACTTAAAAAACACATCTATCAGTATAGGAGGAAATAGAGTGAAACCTAAAAATTCAAACTGTTACTGGTAACGAACGCTTCATCCTAGAAGAGTGAAAATTGGGCAGCTAAGTGGACTTAGTGAACTGATCAGTTTCAGGGAGCTATCACAAACCGTGTTTGATTTAGACTTAAAAAACACATCTATCAGTATAGGAGGAAATAGAGTGAAACCTAAAAATTCAAACTGTTACTGGTAACGAACGCTTCATCCTAGAAGAGTGAAAATTGGGCAGCTAAGTGGACTTAGTGAACTGATCATTACCACAGAGATCATCAAGGTTGGATGAAAAAAAATTTGCCGATTATTAAGAAAACGAGTAGTATTTTGGAAGCTTGGAACACGTTTCCAATGAATGTGTTTTACGCAGTCTTTGCTTGTGGCTATTTCAAGAGGAAACAAAACACAAAGACAGAACTTAGAACAACTTTATTTTGTCAAGTTTCAAGGAGCTAGCACAAACCGTGTTTGATATAGACTTCCAAACACATCTATCTATATAGGAGGAAATAGAGTGAAACCTAAAAACTCAAACTGTTACTGGTAACGAACGCTTCATCTTAGAAGAGTGAAAATTGGGCAGCTACGTGGACTTAGTGAACTGATCATTACCACAGAGATCATCAAGGTCGGATGAAAAAAAATTTGCCGAGTATTCAGAAAACCAGTAGTTTTTTAGAAGCTTGGCACACCTTTCAAATGAAGGTGTTTTACCGAGTCTTTGCTTGTGGCTATTTCAAGAGGAAACAAACCACAAAGACAGAACTTAGAACTTCTTTATTTTGTCAAGTTTCAAGGAGCTAGCACAAACCGTGTTTGATTTAGACTTAAAAAACACATCTATCTGTATAAAAGGAAATAGAGTGAAACCTAAAAATTCAAACTGTTACTGGTAACGAACGCTTCATCCTAGAAGAGTGAAAATTGGGCAGCTAAGTGGACTTAGTGAACTGATCATTATACAGAGATCATCCAGGTCGGATGAAAAAAAATTTGCCGAGTATCAGAAGACCAGTAGTATTTTGGAAGCTTGGCACACCTTTCCAATGAAGGTGTTATACCCAGTCTTTGCTTGTGGCTATTTCAAGAGGAAACAAACCACAAAGACAGAACTTAGAACTACTTTATTTTGTCAAGTTTCAAGGAGCTAGCAGAAACCGTGTTTGATTTAGACTTAAAAAACACATCTATCTGTATAGGAGGAAATAGAGTGAAACCTAAAAATTCAAACTGTTACTGGTAACGAACGCTTCATCCTAGAAGTGTGAAAATTGGGCAGCTAAGTGGACTTAGTGAACTGATCCTTACCACAGAGATCATCAAGGTCGGATGAAATAAAATTTGCCGAGTATTCAGAAAACCAGTAGTATTTTGGAAGCTTGGAAGACCTTTCCAATGAATGTGTTTTACGCAGTCTTTGCTTGTGGCTATTTCAAGAGGAAACAAACCACAAAGACAGAACTTAGAACAACTTTATTGTGTCAAGTTTCAAGGAGCTAGCACAAACCGTGTTTGATTTAGACTTCCAAACACATCAGTCTATATAGGAGGAAATAGAGTGAAACCTAAAAACTCAAACTGTTTCTGCTAATGAACGCTTCATTATAGAAGAGTGAATATTGGGCAGCTAAGTGGACTTAGTGAAGTGATCATTACCACAGAGATCATCAATGTCGGATGAAAAAAATTTTGCCGAATATTCAGAAAAACAGTAGTTTTTTGGAAGCTTGGCACACCTTTCCAATGAAGGTGTTTTACGCAGTCTTTGCTTGTGGCTATTTCAAGAGGAAACAAACCACAAAGACAGAACTTAGAACTACTTTATTTTGTCAAGTTTCAAGGAGCTAGCACAAACCGTGTTTGATTTAGACTTAAAAAACACATCTATCTCTATAGGAGGAAATAGAGTGAAACCTAAAAATTCAAACTGTTACTGGTAACGAATGCTTCATCCTAGAAGAGTGAAAATTGGGCAGCTAAGTGGACTTAGTGAACTGATCATTACCACAGAGATCATCAAGGTCGGATGAAATAAAATTTGCCGAGTATTCAGAAAACCAGTAGTATTTTGGAAGCTTGGAAGACCTTTCCAATGAATGTGTTTTACGCAGTCTTTGCTTGTGGCTATTTCAAGAGGAAACAAACCACAAAGACAGAACTTAGAACAACTTTATTGTGTCAAGTTTCAAGGAGCTAGCACAAACCGTGTTTGATTTAGACTTCCAAACACATCAGTCTATATAGGAGGAAATAGAGTGAAACCTAAAAACTCAAACTGTTTCTGCTAATGAACGCTTCATTATAGAAGAGTGAATATTGGGCAGCTAAGTGGACTTAGTGAAGTGATCATTACCACAGAGATCATCAATGTCGGATGAAAAAAATTTTGCCGAATATTCAGAAAAACAGTAGTTTTTTGGAAGCTTGGCACACCTTTCCAATGAAGGTGTTTTACGCAGTCTTTGCTTGTGGCTATTTCAAGAGGAAACAAACCACAAAGACAGAACTTAGAACTACTTTATTTTGTCAAGTTTCAAGGAGCTAGCACAAACCGTGTTTGATTTAGACTTAAAAAACACATCTATCTCTATAGGAGGAAATAGAGTGAAACCTAAAAATTCAAACTGTTACTGGTAACGAATGCTTCATCCTAGAAGAGTGAAAATTGGGCAGCTAAGTGGACTTAGTGAACTGATCATTACCACAGAGATCATCAAGGTCGGATGAAATAAAATTTGCCGAGTATTCAGAAAACCAGTAGTATTTTGGAAGCTTGGAAGACCTTTCCAATGAATGTGTTTTACGCAGTCTTTGCTTGTGGCTATTTCAAGAGGAAACAAACCACAAAGACAGAACTTAGAACAACTTTATTGTGTCAAGTTTCAAGGAGCTAGCACAAACCGTGTTTGATTTAGACTTCCAAACACATCAGTCTATATAGGAGGAAATAGAGTGAAACCTAAAAACTCAAACTGTTTCTGCTAATGAACGCTTCATTATAGAAGAGTGAATATTGGGCAGCTAAGTGGACTTAGTGAAGTGATCATTACCACAGAGATCATCAATGTCGGATGAAAAAAATTTTGCCGAATATTCAGAAAAACAGTAGTTTTTTGGAAGCTTGGCACACCTTTCCAATGAAGGTGTTTTACGCAGTCTTTGCTTGTGGCTATTTCAAGAGGAAACAAACCACAAAGACAGAACTTAGAACTACTTTATTTTGTCAAGTTTCAAGGAGCTAGCACAAACCGTGTTTGATTTAGACTTAAAAAACACATCTATCTCTATAGGAGGAAATAGAGTGAAACCTAAAAATTCAAACTGTTACTGGTAACGAATGCTTCATCCTAGAAGAGTGAAAATTGGGCAGCTAAGTGGACTTAGTGAACTGATCATTACCACAGAGATCATCAAGGTCGGATGAAATAAAATTTGCCGAGTATTCAGAAAACCAGTAGTATTTTGGAAGCTTGGAAGACCTTTCAAATGAATGTGTTTTACGCAGTCTTTGCTTGTGGCTATTTCAAGAGGAAACAAACCACAAAGACAGAACTTAGAACAACTTTATTTTGTCAAGTTTCAAGGAGCTAGCACAAACCGTGTTTGATTTAGACTTCCAAGCACATCTATCTATATAGGAGGAAATCGAGTGAAACCTAAAAACTCAAACTGTTTCTGCTAATGAACGCTTCATTATAGAAGAGTGAATATTGGGCAGCTAAGTGGACTTAGTGAAGTGATCATTACCACAGAGATCATCAAGGTCGGATAAAAAAAAATTTGCCGAATATTCAGAACAACTGTAGTTTTTTGGAAGCTTGGCACACCTTTCCAATGAAGGTGTTTTACGCAGTCTTTGCTTGTGGCTATTTCAAGAGGAAACAAACCACAAAGACAGAACTTAGAACTACTTTATTTTGTCAAGTTTCAAGGAGCTAGCACAAACCGTGTTTGATTTAGACTTAAAAAACACATCTATCTGTATAGGAGGAAATAGAGTGAAACCTAAAAATTCAAACTGTTACTGGTAACGAACGCTTCATCCTAGAAGAGTGAAAATTGGGCAGCTAAGTGGACTTAGTGAACTGATCATTACCACAGAGATCATCAAGGTCGGATGAAATAAAATTTGCCGAGTATTCAGAAAACCAGTAGTATTTTGGAAGCTTGGAAGACCTTTCCAATGAATGTGTTTTACGCAGTCTTTGCTTGTGGCTATTTCAAGAGGAAACAAACCACAAAGACAGAACTTAGAACAACTTTATTTTGTCAAGTTTCAAGGAGCGAGCACAAACCGTGTTTGATTTAGACTTCCAAACACATCTGTCTATATAGGAGGAAATAGAGTGAAACCAAAAAACTCAAACTGTTTCTGCTAATGAACGCTTCATTATAGAAGAGTGAATATTGGGCAGCTAAGTGGACTTAGTGAAGTGATCATTACCACAGAGATCATCAATGTCGGATGAAAAAAATTTTGCCGAATATTCAGAAAAACAGTAGTTTTTTGGAAGCTTGGCACACCTTTCCAATGAAGGTGTTTTACGCAGTCTTTGCTTGTGGCTATTTCAAGAGGAAACAAACCACAAAGACAGAACTTAGAACTACTTTATTTTGTCAAGTTTCAAGGAGCTAGCACAAACCGTGTTTGATTTAGACTTAAAAAACACATCTATCTCTATAGGAGGAAATAGAGTGAAACCTAAAAATTCAAACTGTTACTGGTAACGAACGCTTCATCCTAGAAGAGTGAAAATTGGGCAGCTAAGTGGACTTAGTGAACTGATCATTACCACAGAGATCATCAAGGTCGGATGAAATAAAATTTGCCGAGTATTCAGAAAACCAGTAGTATTTTGGAAGCTTGGAAGACCTTTCCAATGAATGTGTTTTACGCAGTCTTTGCTTGTGGCTATTTCAAGAGGAAACAAACCACAAAGACAGAACTTAGAACAACTTTATTTTGTCAAGTTTCAAGGAGCTAGCACAAACCGTGTTTGATTTAGACTTCCAAACACATCTATCTATATAGAAGGAAATAGAGTGAAACCTAAAAACTCAAACTGTTTCTTCTAATGAACGCTTCATTATAGAAGAGTGAATATTGGGCAGCTAAGTGGACTTAGTGAAGTGATCATTACCACAGAGATCATCAAGGTCGGATGAAAAAAAATTTGCCGAATATTCAGAAAAACAGTAGTTTTTTGGAAGCTTGGCACACCTTTCCAATGAAGGTGTTTTACGCAGTCTTTGCTTGTGGCTATTTCAAGAGGAAACAAACCACAAAGACAGAACTTAGAACTACTTTATTTTGTCAAGTTTCAAGGAGCTAGCACAAACCGTGTTTGATTTAGACTTAAAAAACACATCTATCTGTATAGGAGGAAATAGAGTGAAACCTAAAAATTCAAACTGTTACTGGTAACGAACGCTTCATCCTAGAAGAGTGAAAATTGGGCAGCTAAGTGGACTCAGTGAACTGATCATTACCACAGAGATCATCAAGTTCGGATGAAAAAAAATTTGCCGAGTATTCAGAAAACAAGTAGTATGTTGGAAGCTTGGAACACCTTTCCAATGAATGTGTTTTACGCAGTCTTTGCTTGTGGCTACTTCAAGAGGAAACAAACCACAAAGACAGAACTTAGAACTACTTTATTTTGTCAAGTTTCAAGGAGCTAGCACAAACCGTGTTTGATTTAGACTTAAAAAACACATCTATCTGTATAGGAGGAAATAGAGTGAAACCTAAAAATTCAAACTGTTACTGGTAACGAACGCTTCATCCTAGAAGAGTGAAAATTGGGCAGCTAAGTGGACTTAGTGAACTGATCATTACCACAGAGATCATCAAGGTCGGATGAAAAAAAATTTGCCGATTATTAAGAAAACGAGTAGTATTTTGGAAGCTTGGAACACGTTTCCAATGAATGTGTTTTACGCAGTCTTCGCTTGTGGCTATTTCAAGAGGAAACAAAACACAAAGACAGAACTTAGAACAACTTTATTTTGTCAAGTTTCAAGGAGCTAGCACAAACCGTGTTTGATATAGACTTCCAAACACATCTATCTATATAGGAGGAAATAGAGTGAAACCTAAAAACTCAAACTGTTACTGGTAACGAACGCTTCATCTTAGAAGAGTGAAAATTGGGCAGCTAAGTGGACTTAGTGAACTGATCATTACCACAGAGATCATCAAGGTCGGATGAAAAAAAATTTGCCGAGTATTCAGAAAACCAGTAGTTTTTTGGAAGCTTGGCACACCTTTCAAATGATGGTGTTTTACCGAGTCTTTGCTTGTGGCTATTTCAAGAGGAAACAAACCACAAAGACAGAACTTAGAACTTCTTTATTTTGTGAAGTTTCAAGGAGCTAGCACAAACCGTGTTTGATTTAGACTTAAAAAACACATCTATCTGTATAGGAGGAAATAGAGTGAAACCTAAAAATTCAAACTGTTACTGGTAACGAACGCTTCATCCTAGAAGAGTGAAAATTGGGCAGCTAAGTGGACTTAGTGAACTGATCATTATACAGAGATCATCCAGGTTCGATGAAAAAAAATTTGCCGAGTATCAGAAGACCAGTAGTATTTTGGAAGCTTGGCACACCTTTCCAATGAAGGTGTTTTACGCAGTCTTTGCTTGTGGCTATTTCAAGAGGAAACAAACCACAAAGACAGAACTTAGAACTTCTTTATTTTGTGAAGTTTCAAGGAGCTAGCACAAACCGTGTTTGATTTAGACTTAAAAAACACATCTATCTGTATAGGAGGAAATAGAGTGAAACCTAAAAATTCAAACTGTTACTGGTAACGAACGCTTCATCTTAGAAGAGTGAAAATTGGGCAGCTAAGTGGACTTAGTGAACTGATCATTACCACAGAGATCATCAAGGTCGGATGAAAAAAAATTTGCCGAGTATTCAGAAAACCAGTAGTTTTTTGGAAGCTTGGCACAACTTTCAAATGAAGGTGTTTTACCGAGTCTTTGATTGTGGCTATTTCAAGAGGAAACAAACCACAAAGACAGAACTTAGAACTTCTTTATTTTGTCAAGTTTCAAGGAGCTAGCACAAACCGTGTTTGATTTAGACTTAAAAAACACATCTATCTGTATAGGAGGAAATAGAGTGAAACCTAAAAATTCAAACTGTTACTGGTAACGAACGCTTCATCCTAGAGGAGTGAAAATTGGGCAGCTAAGTGGACTTAGTGAACTGATCATTATACAGAGATCATCCAGGTCGGATGAAAAAAAATTTGCCGAGTATCAGAAGACCAGTAGTATTTTGGAAGCTTGGCATACCTTTCCAATGAAGGTGTTTTACCCAGTCTTTGCTTGTGGCTATTTCAAGAGGAAACAAACCACAAAGACAGAACTTAGAACTACTTTATTTTGTCAAGTTTCAAGGAGCTAGCACAAACCGTGTTTGATTTAGACTTAAAAAACACATCTATCTGTATAGGAGGAAATAGAGTGAAACCTAAAAATTCAAACTGTTACTGGTAACGAACGCTTCATCCTAGAAGAGTGAAAATTGGGCAGCTAAGTGGACTTAGTGAACTGATCATTACCACAGAGATCATCAAGGTCGGATGAAATAAAATTTGCCGAGTATTCAGAAAACCAGTAGTATTTTGGAAGCTTGGAAGACCTTTCCAATGAATGTGTTTTACGCAGTCTTTGCTTGTGGCTATTTCAAGAGGAAACAAACCACAAAGACAGAACTTAGAACAACTTTATTTTGTCAAGTTTCAAGGAGCTAGCACAAACCGTGTTTGATTTAGACTTCCAAACACATCTGTCTATATAGGAGGAAATAGAGTGAAACCTAAAAACTCAAACTGTTTCTGCTAATGAACGCTTCATTATAGAAGAGTGAATATTGGGCAGCTAAGTGGACTTAGTGAAGTGATCATTACCACAGAGATCATCAATGTCGGATGAAAAAAATTTTGCCGAATATTCAGAAAAACAGTAGTTTTTTGGAAGCTTGGCACACCTTTCCAATGAAGGTGTTTTACGCAGTCTTTGCTTGTGGCTATTTCAAGAGGAAACAAACCACAAAGACAGAACTTAGAACTACTTTATTTTGTCAAGTTTCAAGGAGCTAGCACAAACCGTGTTTGATTTAGACTTAAAAAACACATCTATCTCTATAGGAGGAAATAGAGTGAAACCTAAAAATTCAAACTGTTACTGGTAACGAACGCTTCATCCTAGAAGAGTGAAAATTGGGCAGCTAAGTGGACTTAGTGAACTGATCATTACCACAGAGATCATCAAGGTCGGATGAAATAAAATTTGCCGAGTATTCAGAAAACCAGTAGTATTTTGGAAGCTTGGAAGACCTTTCCAATGAATGTGTTTTACGCAGTCGTTGCTTGTGGCTATTTCAAGAGGAAACAAACCACAAAGACAGAACTTAGAACAACTTTATTTTGTCAAGTTTCAAGGAGCTAGCACAAACCGTGTTTGATTTAGACTTCCAAACACATCTATCTATATAGGAGGAAATAGAGTGAAACCTAAAAACTCAAACTGTTTCTGCTAATGAACGCTTCATTATAGAAGAGTGAATATTGGGCAGCTAAGTGGACTTAGTGAAGTGATCATTACCACAGAGATCATCAAGGTCGGATGAAAAAAAATTTGCCGAATATTCAGAAAAACAGTAGTTTTTTGGAAGCTTGGCACACCTTTCCAATGAAGGTGTTTTACGCAGTCTTTGCTTGTGGCTATTTCAAGAGGAAACAAACCACAAAGACAGAACTTAGAACTACTTTATTTTGTCAAGTTTCAAGGAGCTAGCACAAACCGTGTTTGATTTAGACTTGAAAAACACATCTATCTGTATAGGAGGAAATAGAGTGAAACCTAAAAATTCAAACTGTTACTGGTAACGAACGCTTCATCCTAGAAGAGTGAAAATTGGGCAGCTAAGTGGACTTAGTGAACTGATCATTACCACAGAGATCATCAAGTTCGGATGAAAAAAAATTTGCCGATTATTAAGAAAACGAGTAGTATTTTGGAAGCTTGGAACACGTTTCCAATGAATGTGTTTTACGCAGTCTTTGCTTGTGGCTATTTCAAGAGGAAACAAAACACAAAGACAGAACTTAGAACAACTTTATTTTGTCAAGTTTCAAGGAGCTAGCACAAACCGTGTTTGATATAGACTTCCAAACACATCTATCTATATAGGAGGAAATAGAGTGAAACCTAAAAACTCAAACTGTTACTGGTAACGAACGCTTCATCTTAGAAGAGTGAAAATTGGGCAGCTAAGTGGACTTAGTGAACTGATCATTACCACAGAGATCATCAAGTTCGGATGAAAAAAAATTTGCCGAGTATTCAGAAAACCAGTAGTTTTTTGGAAGCTTGGCACAACTTTCAAATGAAGGTGTTTTACCGAGTCTTTGATTGTGGCTATTTCAAGAGGAAACAAACCACAAAGACAGAACTTAGAACTTCTTTATTTTGTCAAGTTTCAAGGAGCTAGCACAAACCGTGTTTGATTTAGACTTAAAAAACACATCTATCTGTATAGGAGGAAATAGAGTGAAACCTAAAAATTCAAACTGTTACTGGTAACGAACGCTTCATCCTAGAGGAGTGAAAATTGGGCAGCTAAGTGGACTTAGTGAACTGATCATTATACAGAGATCATCCAGGTCGGATGAAAAAAAATTTGCCGAGTATCAGAAGACCAGTAGTATTTTGGAAGCTTGGCATACCTTTCCAATGAAGGTGTTTTACCCAGTCTTTGCTTGTGGCTATTTCAAGAGGAAACAAACCACAAAGACAGAACTTAGAACTACTTTATTTTGTCAAGTTTCAAGGAGCTAGCACAAACCGTGTTTGATTTAGACTTAAAAAACACATCTATCTGTATAGGAGGAAATAGAGTGAAACCTAAAAATTCAAACTGTTACTGGTAACGAACGCTTCATCCTAGAAATGTGAAAATTGGGCAGCTAAGTGGACTTAGTGAACTGATCATTACCACAGAGATCATCAAGGTCGGATGAAATAAAATTTGCCGAGTATTCAGAAAACCAGTAGTATTTTGGAAGCTTGGAAGACCTTTCCAATGAATGTGTTTTACGCAGTCTTTGCTTGTGGCTATTTCAAGAGGAAACAAACCACAAAGACAGAACTTAGAACAACTTTATTTTGTCAAGTTTCAAGGAGCTAGCACAAACCGTGTTTGATTTAGACTTCCAAACACATCTGTCTATATAGGAGGAAATAGAGTGAAACCTAAAAACTCAAACTGTTTCTGCTAATGAACGCTTCATTATAGAAGAGTGAATATTGGGCAGCTAAGTGGACTTAGTGAAGTGATCATTACCACAGAGATCATCAATGTCGGACGAAAAAAATTTTGCCGAATATTCAGAAAAACAGTAGTTTTTTGGAAGCTTGGCACACCTTTCCAATGAAGGTGTTTTACGCAGTCTTTGCTTGTGGCTATTTCAAGAGGAAACAAACCACAAAGACAGAACTTAGAACTACTTTATTTTGTCAAGTTTCAAGGAGCTAGCACAAACCGTGTTTGATTTAGACTTAAAAAACACATCTATCTCTATAGGAGGAAATAGAGTGAAACCTAAAAATTCAAACTGTTACTGGTAACGAACGCTTCATCCTAGAAGAGTGAAAATTGGGCAGCTCAGTGGACTTAGTGAACTGATCATTACCACAGAGATCATCAAGGTCGGATGAAATAAAATTTGCCGAGTATTCAGAAAACCAGTAGTATTTTGGAAGCTTGGAAGACCTTTCCAATGAATGTGTTTTACGCAGTCTTTGCTTGTGGCTATTTCAAGAGGAAACAAACCACAAAGACAGAACTTAGAACAACTTTATTTTGTCAAGTTTCAAGGAGCTAGCACAAACCGCATTTGATTTAGACTTCCAAACACATCTGTCTATATAGGAGGAAATAGAGTGAAACCTAAAAACTCAAACTGTTTCTGCTAATGAACGCTTCATTATAGAAGAGTGAATATTGGGCAGCTAAGTGGACTTAGTGAAGTGATCATTACCACAGAGATCATCAATGTCGGATGAAAAAAATTTTGCTGAATATTCAGAAAAACAGTAGTTTTTTGGAAGCTTGGCACACCTTTCCAATGAAGGTGTTATACGCAGTCTTTGCTTGTGGCTATTTCAAGAGGAAACAAACCACAAAGACAGAACTTAGAACTTCTTTATTTTGTGAAGTTTCAAGGAGCTAGCACAAACCGTGTTTGATTTAGACTTAAAAAACACATCTATCTGTATAGGAGGAAATAGAGTGAAACCTAAAAATTCAAACTGTTACTGGTAACGAACGCTTCATCCTAGAGGAGTGAAAATTGGGCAGCTAAGTGGACTTAGTGAACTGATCATTATACAGAGATCATCCAGGTCGGATGAAAAAAAATTTGCCGAGTATCAGAAGACCAGTAGTATTTTGGAAGCTTGGCACACCTTTCCAATGAATGTGTTTTACCCAGTCTTTGCTTGTGGCTATTTCAAGAGGAAACAAACCACAAAGACAGAACTTAGAACTACTTTATTTTGTCAAGTTTCAAGGAGCTAGCAGAAACCGTGTTTGATTTAGACTTAAAAAACACATCTATCTGTATAGGAGGAAATAGAGTGAAACCTAAAAATTCAAACTGTTACTGGTAACGAACGCTTCATCCTAGAAGTGTGAAAATTGGGCAGCTAAGTGGACTTAGTGAACTGATCATTACCACAGAGATCATCAAGGTCGGATGAAATAAAATTGCCGAGTATTCAGAAAACCAGTAGTATTTTGGAAGCTTGGAAGACCTTTCCAATGAATGTGTTTTACGCAGTCTTTGCTTGTGGCTATTTCAAGAGGAAACAAACCACAAAGACAGAACTTAGAACTACTTTATTTTCTCAAGTTTCAAGGAGCTAGCACAAACCGTGTTTGATTTAGACTTCCAAACACATCTGTCTATATAGGAGGAAATAGAGTGAAACCTAAAAACTCAAACTGTTTCTGCTAATGAACGCTTCATTATAGAAGAGTGAATATTGGGCAGCTAAGTGGACTTAGTGAAGTGATCATTACCACAGAGATCATCAATGTCGGATGAAAAAAATTTTGCCAAATATTCAGAAAAACAATAGTTTTTTGGAAGCTTGGCACACCTTTCCAATGAAGGTGTTTTACGCAGTCTTTGCTTGTGGCTATTTCAAGAGGAAACAAACCACAAAGACAGAACTTAGAACTACTTTATTTTGTAAAGTTTCAAGGAGCTAGCACAAACCGTGTTTGATTTAGACTTAAAAAACACATCTATCTCTATAGGAGGAAATAGAGTGAAACCTAAAAATTCAAACTGTTACTGGTAACGAACGCTTCATCCTAGAATAGTGAAAATTGGGCAGCTCAGTGGACTTAGTGAACTGATCATTACCACAGAGATCATCAAGGTCGGATGAAATAAAATTTGCCGAGTATTCAGAAAACCAGTAGTATTTTGGAAGCTTGGAAGACCTTTCCAATGAATGTGTTTTACGCAGTCTTTGCTTGTGGCTATTTCAAGAGGAAACAAACCACAAAGACAGAACTTAGAACAACTTTATTTTGTCAAGTTTCAAGGAGCTAGCACAAACCGCGTTTGATTTAGACTTCCAAACACATCTGTCTATATAGGAGGAAATAGAGTGAAACCTAAAAACTCAAACTGTTTCTGCTAACGAACGCTTCATTATAGAAGAGTGAATATTGGGCAGCTAAGTGGACTTAGTGAACTGATCATTACCACAGAGATCATCAATGTCGGATGAAAAAAATTTTGCCGAATATTCAGAAAAACAGTAGTTTTTTGGAAGCTTGGCACACCTTTCCAATGAAGGTGTTATACGCAGTCTTTGCTTGTGGCTATTTCAAGAGGAAACAAACCACAAAGACAGAACTTAGAACTACTTTATTTTGTCAAGTTTCAAGGAGCTAGCACAAACCGTGTTTGATTTAGACTTAAAAAACACATCTATCTCTATAGGAGGAAATAGAGTGAAACCTAAAAATTCAAACTGTTACTGGTAACGAACGCTTCATCCTAGAAGAGTGAAAATTGGGCAGCTAAGTGGACTTAGTGAACTGATCATTACCACAGAGATCATCAAGGTCGGATGAAATAAAATTTGCCGAGTATTCAGAAAACCAGTAGTATTTTGGAAGCTTGGAAGACCTTTCCAATGAATGTGTTTTACGCAGTCGTTGCTTGTGGCTATTTCAAGAGGAAACAAACCACAAAGACAGAACTTAGAACAACTTTATTTTGTCAAGTTTCAAGGAGCTAGCACAAACCGTGTTTGATTTAGACTTCCAAACACATCTATCTATATAGGAGGAAATAGAGTGAAACCTAAAAACTCAAACTGTTTCTGCTAATGAACGCTTCATTATAGAAGAGTGAATATTGGGCAGCTAAGTGGACTTAGTGAAGTGATCATTACCACAGAGATCATCAAGGTCGGATGAAAAAAAATTTGCCGAATATTCAGAAAAACAGTAGTTTTTTGGAAGCTTGGCACACCTTTCCAATGAAGGTGTTTTACGCAGTCTTTGCTTGTGGCTATTTCAAGAGGAAACAAACCACAAAGACAGAACTTAGAACTACTTTATTTTGTCAAGTTTCAAGGAGCTAGCACAAACCGTGTTTGATTTAGACTTGAAAAACACATCTATCTGTATAGGAGGAAATAGAGTGAAACCTAAAAATTCAAACTGTTACTGGTAACGAACGCTTCATCCTAGAAGAGTGAAAATTGGGCAGCTAAGTGGACTTAGTGAACTGATCATTACCACAGAGATCATCAAGTTCGGATGAAAAAAAATTTGCCGATTATTAAGAAAACGAGTAGTATTTTGGAAGCTTGGAACACGTTTCCAATGAATGTGTTTTACGCAGTCTTTGCTTGTGGCTATTTCAAGAGGAAACAAAACACAAAGACAGAACTTAGAACAACTTTATTTTGTCAAGTTTCAAGGAGCTAGCACAAACCGTGTTTGATATAGACTTCCAAACACATCTATCTATATAGGAGGAAATAGAGTGAAACCTAAAAACTCAAACTGTTACTGGTAACGAACGCTTCATCTTAGAAGAGTGAAAATTGGGCAGCTAAGTGGACTTAGTGAACTGATCATTACCACAGAGATCATCAAGGTCGGATGAAAAAAAATTTGCCGAGTATTCAGAAAACCAGTAGTTTTTTGGAAGCTTGGCACAACTTTCAAATGAAGGTGTTTTACCGAGTCTTTGATTGTGGCTATTTCAAGAGGAAACAAACCACAAAGACAGAACTTAGAACTTCTTTATTTTGTCAAGTTTCAAGGAGCTAGCACAAACCGTGTTTGATTTAGACTTAAAAAACACATCTATCTGTATAGGAGGAAATAGAGTGAAACCTAAAAATTCAAACTGTTACTGGTAACGAACGCTTCATCCTAGAGGAGTGAAAATTGGGCAGCTAAGTGGACTTAGTGAACTGATCATTATACAGAGATCATCCAGGTCGGATGAAAAAAAATTTGCCGAGTATCAGAAGACCAGTAGTATTTTGGAAGCTTGGCATACCTTTCCAATGAAGGTGTTTTACCCAGTCTTTGCTTGTGGCTATTTCAAGAGGAAACAAACCACAAAGACAGAACTTAGAACTACTTTATTTTGTCAAGTTTCAAGGAGCTAGCACAAACCGTGTTTGATTTAGACTTAAAAAACACATCTATCTGTATAGGAGGAAATAGAGTGAAACCTAAAAATTCAAACTGTTACTGGTAACGAACGCTTCATCCTAGAAGAGTGAAAATTGGGCAGCTAAGTGGACTTAGTGAACTGATCATTACCACAGAGATCATCAAGGTCGGATGAAATAAAATTTGCCGAGTATTCAGAAAACCAGTAGTATTTTGGAAGCTTGGAAGACCTTTCCAATGAATGTGTTTTACGCAGTCTTTGCTTGTGGCTATTTCAAGAGGAAACAAACCACAAAGACAGAACTTAGAACAACTTTATTTTGTCAAGTTTCAAGGAGCTAGCACAAACCGTGTTTGATTTAGACTTCCAAACACATCTGTCTATATAGGAGGAAATAGAGTGAAACCTAAAAACTCAAACTGTTTCTGCTAATGAACGCTTCATTATAGAAGAGTGAATATTGGGCAGCTAAGTGGACTTAGTGAAGTGATCATTACCACAGAGATCATCAATGTCGGATGAAAAAAATTTTGCCGAATATTCAGAAAAACAGTAGTTTTTTGGAAGCTTGGCACACCTTTCCAATGAAGGTGTTTTACGCAGTCTTTGCTTGTGGCTATTTCAAGAGGAAACAAACCACAAAGACAGAACTTAGAACTATTTTATTTTGTCAAGTTTCAAGGAGCTAGCACAAACCGTGTTTGATTTAGACTTAAAAAACACATCTATCTCTATAGGAGGAAATAGAGTGAAACCTAAAAATTCAAACTGTTACTGGTAACGAACGCTTCATCCTAGAAGAGTGAAAATTGGGCAGCTAAGTGGACTTAGTGAACTGATCATTACCACAGAGATCATCAAGGTCGGATGAAATAAAATTTGCCGAGTATTCAGAAAACCAGTAGTATTTTGGAAGCTTGGAAGACCTTTCCAATGAATGTGTTTTACGCAGTCGTTGCTTGTGGCTATTTCAAGAGGAAACAAACCACAAAGACAGAACTTAGAACAACTTTATTTTGTCAAGTTTCAAGGAGCTAGCACAAACCGTGTTTGATTTAGACTTCCAAACACATCTATCTATATAGGAGGAAATAGAGTGAAAAATAAAAACTCAAACTGTTTCTGCTAATGAACGCTTCATTATAGAAGAGTGAATATTGGGCAGCTAAGTGGACTTAGTGAAGTGATCATTACCACAGAGATCATCAAGGTCGGATGAAAAAAAATTTGCCGAATATTCAGAAAAACAGTAGTTTTTTGGAAGCTTGGCACACCTTTCCAATGAAGGTGTTTTACGCAGTCTTTGCTTGTGGCTATTTCAAGAGAAAACAAACCACAAAGACAGAACTTAGAACTACTTTATTTTGTCCAGTTTCAAGGAGCTAGCACGAACCGTGTTTGATTTAGACTTAAAAAACACATCTATCTGTATAGGAGGAAATAGAGTGAAACCTAAAAATTCAAACTGTTACTGGTAACGAACGCTTCATCCTAGAAGAGGGAAAATTGGGCAGCTAAGTGGACTTAGTGAACTGATCATTACCACAGAGATCATCAAGGTCGGATGAAAAAAAATTTGCCGAGTATTCAGAAAACCAGTAGTATTTTGGAAGCTTGGAACATCTTTCCAATGAATGTGTTTTACGCAGTCTTTGCTTGTGGCTATTTCAAGAGGAAACAAACCACAAAGACAGAACTTAGAACTACTTTATTTTGTCAAGTTTCAAGGAGCTAGCACAAACCGTGTTTGATTTAGACTTAAAAAACACATCTATCTGTATAGGAGGAAATAGAGTGAAACCTAAAAATTCAAACTGTTACTGGTAACAAACGCTTCATCCTAGAAGAGTGAAAATTGGGCAGCTAAGTGGACTTAGTGAACTGATCATTACCACAGAGATCATCAAGGACGGATGAAAAAAAATTTGCCGAGTATTCAGAAAACAAGTTCTATTTTGGAAGCTTGGAACACCTTTCCAATAAAGGTGTTTTACTCAGTGTTTGCTTGTGGCTATTTCAAGAGGAAACAAACCACAAAGACAGAACTTAGAACTACTTTATTTTGTCAAGTTTTAAGAAGCTAGCACAAACCGTGTTTGATTTAGACTTAAAAAACACATCTATCTGTATAGGAGGAAATAGAGTGAAACCTAAAAATTCAAACTCTTACTGGTAACGAACGCTTCATCCTAGAAGAGTGAAAGTTGGGCAGGTAAGTGGACTTAGTGAACTGATCATTACCACAGAGATCATCAAGGTCGGATGAAAAAAAATTTGCCGAGTATTCAGAAAACCAGTAGTATTTTGGAAGCTTGGAACACCTTTCCAATAAAGGTGTTTTACGCAGTCTTTGCTTGTGGCTATTTCAAGAGGAAACAAACCACAAAGACAGAACTTAGAACTACTTTATTTTGTCAAGTTTCAAGGAGCTAGCACAAACCGTGTTTGATTTAGACTTAAAAAACACATCTATCTGTATAGGAGGAAATAGAGTGAAACCTAAAAATTCAAACTGTTACTGGTAACGAACGCTTCATCCTAGAAGAGTGAAAATTGGGCAGGTAAGTGGACTTAGTGAACTGATCTTTACCACAGAGATCATCAAGGTCGGATGAAAAAAGAATTTGCCGAGTATTCAGAAAACCAGTAGTATTTTGGAAGCTTGGAACACCTTTCCAATAAAGGTGTTTTACGCAGTCTTTGCTTGTGGCTACTTCAAGAGGAAACAAACCACAAAGACAGAACTTAGAACTACTTTATTTTTTCAAGTTTCAAGGAGCTAGCACAAACCGTGTTTGATTTAGACTTAAAAAACACATCTATCTGTATAGGAGGAAATAGAGTGAAACCTAAAAATTCAAACTGTTACTGGTAACGAATGCTTCATCCTAGAAGAGTGAAAATTGGGCAGCTAAGTGGACTTAGTGAACTGATCATTACCAAAGAGATCATCAACGTCGGATGAAAAAAAATTTGCCGAGTATTCCGAAAACCAGTAGTTTTTTGGAAGCTTGGCACACCTTTCCAATTAATGTGTTTTACCCAGTCTTTGCTTGTGCCTATTTCAGGAGGAAACAAACCACAAAGACAGAACTTAGAACTACTTTATTTTGTCAAGTTTCAAGGAGCTAGCACAAACCGTGTTTGATTTAGACTTAAAAAACACATCTATCTGTATAGGAGGAAATAGAGTGAAACCTAAAAATTCAAACTGTTACTGGAAACGAACGCTTCATCCTAGAAGAGGGAAAATTGGGCAGCTAAGTGGACTTAGTGAACTGATCATTACCACAGAGATCATCAAGGTCGGATGAAAAAAAATTTGCCGAGTATTCAGAAAACCAGTAGTATTTTGGAAGCTTGGAACATCTTTCCAATGAATGTGTTTAACGCAGTCTTTGCTTGTGGCTATTTCAAGAGGAAACAAACCACAAAGACAGAACTTAGAACTACTTTATTTTGTCAAGTTTCAAGGAGCTAGCACAAACCGTGTTTGATTTAGACTTAAAAAACACATCTATCTGTATAGGAGGAAATAGAGTGAAACCTAAAAATTCAAACTGTTACTGGTAACGAACGCTTCATCCTAGAAGAGTGAAAATTGGGCAGCTAAGTGGACTTAGTGAACTGATCATTACCACAGAGATCATCAAGGTCGGATGAAAAAAAATTTGCCGAGTATTCAGAAAACAAGTTCTATTTTGGAAGCTTGGAACACCTTTCCAATAAAGGTGTTTTACGCAGTGTTTGCTTGTGGCTATTTCAAGAGGAAACAAACCACAAAGACAGAACTTAGAATTACTTTATTTTGTCAAGTTTCAAGGAGCTAGCACAAACCGTGTTTGATTTAGACTTAAAAAACACATCTATCTGTATAGGAGGAAATAGAGTGAAACCTAAAAATTCAAACTGTTACTGGTAACGAACGCTTCATCCTAGAAGAGTGAAAGTTGGGCAGGTAAGTGGACTTAGTGAACTGATCATTACCACAGAGATCATCAAGTTCGGATGAAAAAAAATTTGCCGAGTATTCAGAAAACCAGTAGTATTTTGGAAGCTTGGAACACCTTTCCAATAAAGGTGTTTTACGCAGTCTTTGCTTGTGGCTATTTCAAGAGGAAACAAACCACAAAGACAGAACTTAGAACTACTTTATTTTGTCAAGTTTCAAGGAGCTAGCACAAACCGTGTTTGATTTAGACTTAAAAAACACATCTATCTGTATAGGAGGAAATAGAGTGAAACCTAAAAATTCAAACTGTTACTGGTAACGAACGCTTCATCCTAGAAGAGTGAAAATTGGGCAGGTAAGTGGACTTAGTGACCTGATCATTACCACAGAGATCATCAAGGTCGGATGAAAAAAGAATTTGCCGAGTATTCAGAAAACCAGTAGTATTTTGGAAGCTTGGAACACCTTTCCAATAAAGGTGTTTTACGCAGTCTTTGCTTGTGGCTACTTCAAGAGGAAACAAACCACAAAGACAGAACTTAGAACTACTTTATTTTTTCAAGTTTCAAGGAGCTAGCACAAACCGTGTTTGATTTAGACTTAAAAAACACATCTATCTGTATAGGAGGAAATAGAGTGAAACCTAAAAATTCAAACTGTTACTGGTAACGAATGCTTCATCCTAGAAGAGTGAAAATTGGGCAGCTAAGTGGACTTAGTGAACTGATCATTACCAAAGAGATCATCAAGGTCGGATGAAAAAAAATTTGCCGAGTATTCCGAAAACCAGTAGTTTTTTGGAAGCTTGGCACACCTTTCCAATTAATGTGTTTTACCCAGTCTTTGCTTGTGCCTATTTCAGGAGGAAACAAACCACAAAGACAGAACTTAGAACTACTTTATTTTGTCAAGTTTCAAGGAGCTAGCACAAACCGTGTTTGATTTAGACTTCCAAACACATATATATATATAGGAGGAAATAGAGTGAAACCTAAAAACTCAAGCTGTTACTGGTAACGAACGCTTCACCAAGAAGAGTGAATATTGGGCAGCTAAGTGGACTAAGTAAACTGATCATTACCACAGAGATCATCAAGGTCGGATGAAAAAAAATTTTGCCGAGTATTCAGAAAACCAGTAGTTTTTTGGAAGCTTGGCACACCTTTCCAATGAAGGTGTTTTACGCAGTCTTTGCTTGTGGCTATTTCAAGAGAAAACAAACCACAAAGACAGAACTTAGAACTACTTTATTTTGTCCAGTTTCAAGGAGCTAGCACGAACCGTGTTTGATTTAGACTTAAAAAACACATCTATCTGTATAGGAGGAAATAGAGTGAAACCTAAAAATTCAAACTGTTACTGGAAACGAACGCTTCATCCTAGAAGAGGGAAAATTGGGCAGCTAAGTGGACTTAGTGAACTGATCATTACCACAGACATCATCAAGGTCGGATGAAAAAAAATTTGCCGAGTATTCAGAAAACCAGTAGTATTTTGGAAGCTTGGAACATCTTTCCAATGAATGTGTTTAACGCAGTCTTTGCTTGTGGCTATTTCAAGAGGAAACAAACCACAAAGACAGAACTTAGAACTACTTTATTTTGTCAAGTTTCAAGGAGCTAGCACAAACCGTGTTTGATTTAGACTTAAAAAACACATCTATCTGTATAGGAGGAAATAGAGTGAAACCTAAAAATTCAAACTGTTACTGGTAACGAACGCTTCATCCTAGAAGAGTGAAAGTTGGGCAGGTAAGTGGACTTAGTGAACTGATCATTACCACAGAGATCATCAAGTTCGGATGAAAAAAAATTTGCCGAGTATTCAGAAAACCAGTAGTATTTTGGAAGCTTGGAACACCTTTCCAATAAAGGTGTTTTACGCAGTCTTTGCTTGTGGCTATTTCAAGAGGAAACAAACCACAAAGACAGAACTTAGAACTACTTTATTTTGTCAAGTTTCAAGGAGCTAGCACAAACCGTGTTTGATTTAGACTTAAAAAACACATCTATCTGTATAGGAGGAAATAGAGTGAAACCTAAAAATTCAAACTGTTACTGGTAACGAACGCTTCATCCTAGAAGAGTGAAAGTTGGGCAGGTAAGTGGACTTAGTGAACTGATCATTACCACAGAGATCATCAAGGTCGGATGAAAAAAAATTTGCCGAGTATTCAGAAAACCAGTAGTATTTTGGAAGCTTGGAACACCTTTCCAATAAAGGTGTTTTACGCAGTCTTTGCTTGTGGCTATTTCAAGAGGAAACAAACCCCAAAGACAGAACTTAGAACTACTTTATTTTGTCAAGTTTCAAGGAGCTAGCACAAACCGTGTTTGATTTAGACTTAAAAAACACATCTATCTGTATAGGAGGAAATAGAGTGAAACCTAAAAATTCAAACTGTTACTGGTAACGAACGCTTCATCCTAGAAGAGTGAAAATTGGGCAGGTAAGTGGACTTAGTGACCTGATCATTACCACAGAGATCATCAAGGTCGGATGAAAAAAGAATTTGCCGAGTATTCAGAAAACCAGTAGTATTTTGGAAGCTTGGAACACCTTTCCAATAAAGGTGTTTTACGCAGTCTTTGCTTGTGGCTATTTCAAGAGGAAACAAACCACAAAGACAGAACTTAGAACTACTTTATTTTGTCAAGTTTCAAGGAGCTAGCACAAACCGTGTTTGATTTAGACTTAAAAAACTCATCTATCTGCATAGGAGGAAATAGAGTGAAACCTAAAAATTCAAACTGTTACTGGTAACGAACGCTTCATCCTAGAAGAGTGAAAATTGGGCAGCTAAGTGGACTTAGTGAACTTATCATTACCACAGAGATCATCAAGGTCGGATGAAAAAAAATTTGCCGAGTATTCAGAAAACCAGTAGTATTTTGGAAGCTTGGAACACCTTTCCAATGAATGTGTTTTACGCAGTCTTTGCTTGTGGCTATTTCAAGAGGAAACAAACCACAAAGACAGAACTTAGAACTACTTTATTTTGTCAAGTTTCAAGGAGCTAGCACAAACCGTGTTTAATTTAGACTTAAAAAACACATCTATCTGTATAGGAGGAAATAGAGTGAAACCTAAAAATTCAAACTGTTACTGGTAACGAACGCTTCATCCTAGAAGAGTGAAAATTGGGCAGGTAAGTGGACTTAGTGACCTGATCATTACCACAGAGATCATCAAGGTCGGATGAAAAAAGAATTTGCCGAGTATTCAGAAAACCAGTAGTATTTTGGAAGCTTGGAACACCTTTCCAATAAAGGTGTTTTACGCAGTCTTTGCTTGTGGCTATTTCAAGAGGAAACAAACCACAAAGACAGAACTTAGAACTACTTATTTTTTCAAGTTTCAAGGAGCTAGCACAAACCGTGTTTGATTTAGACTTAAAAAACTCATCTATCTGTATAGGGGGAAATAGAGTGAAAAATAAAAATTCAAACTGTTACTGGTAACGAACGCTTCATCCTAGAAGAGTGAAAGTTGGGCAGCTAAGTGGACTTAGTGAACTGATCATTACCACAGAGATCATCAAGGTCGGATGAAAAAAAATTTGCTGAGTATTCAGAAAACCAGTAGTATTTTGGAAGCTTGGAACACCTTTCCAATAAAGGTGTTTTACGCAGTCTTTGCTTGTGGCTATTTCAAGAGGAAACAAACCACAAAGACAGAACTTAGAACTACTTTATTTTGTCAAGTTTCAAGGAGCTAGCACAAACCGTGTTTGATTTAGACTTAAAAAACACATCTATCTGTATAGGAGGAAATAGAGTGAAACCTAAAAATTCAAACTGTTACTGGTAACGAACGCTTCATCCTAGAAGAGTGAAAATTGGGCAGGTAAGTGGACTTAGTGACCTGATCATTACCACAGAGATCATCAAGGTCGGATGAAAAAAGAATTTGCCGAGTATTCAGAAAACCAGTAGTATTTTGGAAGCTTGGAACACCTTTCCAATAAAGGTGTTTTACGCAGTCTTTGCTTGTGGCTATTTCAAGAGGAAACAAACCACAAAGACAGAACTTAGAACTACTTTATTTTTTTAAGTTTCAAGGAGCTAGCACAAACCGTGTTTGATTTAGACTTAAAAAACACATCTATCTGTATAGGAGGAAATAGAGTGAAACCTAAAAATTCAAACTGTTACTGGTAACGAACGCTTCATCCTAGAAGAGTGAAAATTGGGCAGCTAAGTGGACTTAGTGAACTGATCATTACCACAGAGATCATCAAGGTCGGTTGAAAAAAAATTTGCCGAGGATTCAGAAAACCAGTAGCATTTTGGAAGCTTGGAACACCTTTCAAATAAAGGTGTTTTACGCAGTCTTTGCTTGTGGCTATTTCAAGAGGAAACAAACCACAAAGTCAGAACTTACAACTAATTTATTTTGTCAAGTTTCAAGGAGCTAGCACAAACCGTGTTTGATTTAGACTTAAAAAACACATCTATCTGTATAGGAGGAAATAGAGTGAAACCTAAAAATTCAAACTGTTACTGGTAACGAACGCTTCATCCTAGAAGAGTGAAAATTGGGCAGCTAAGTGGACTTAGTGAACTGATCATTACCACAGAGATCATCAAGGTCGGATGAAAAAAAAATTTGCCGAGTATTCAGAAAACCAGTAGTATTTTGGAAGCTTGGAACACCTTTCCAATAAAGGTGTTTTACGCAGTCTTTGCTTGTGGCTATTTCAAGAGGAAACAAACCACAAAGACAGAACTTAGAACTACTTTATTTTGTCAAGTTTCAAGGAGCTAGCACAAACTGTGTTTGATTTAGACTTAAGAAACACATCTATCTGTATAGGAGGAAATAGAGTGAAACCTAAAAATTCAAACTGTTACTGGTAACGAACGCTTCATCCTAGAAGAGTGAAAATTGGGCAGCTAAGTGGACTTAGTGAACTTATCATTACCACAGAGATCATCAAGGTCGGATGAAAAAAAATTTGCCGAGTATTCAGAAAACCAGTAGTATTTTGGAAGCTTGGAACACCTTTCCAATGAATGTGTTTTACGCAGTCTTTGCTCGTGGCTATTTCAAGAGGAAACAAACCACAAAGACAGAACTTAGAACTACTTTATTTTGTCAAGTTTCAAGGAGCTAGCACAAACCGTGTTTGATTTAGACTTAAAAAACACATCTATCTGTATAGGAGGAAATAGAGTGAAACCTAAAAATTCAAACTGTTACTGGTAACGAACGCTTCATCCTAGAAGAGTGAAAATTGGGCAGCTAGTGGACTTAGTGAACTGATCATTACCACAAAGATCATCAAGGTCGGATGAAAAAAAATTTGCCGAGTATTCAGAAAACCAGTAGTATTTTGGAAGCTTCGAACACCTTTCCAATGAATGTGTTTTACGCAGTCTTTGCTTGTGGCTATTTCAAGAGGAAACAAACCACAACGACAGAACTTAGAACTACTTTATTTTGTCAAGTTTCAAGGAGCTAGCACAAACCGTGTTTGATTTAGACTTAAAAAACACATCTATCTGTATAGGAGGAAATAGAGTGAAACCTAAAAATTCAAACTGTTACTGGTAACGAACGCTTCATCCTAGAAGAGTGAAAATTGGGCAGCTAAGTGGACTTAGTGAACTGATCATTACCACAGAGATCATCAAGGTCGGATGAAAAAAAATTTGCCGAGTAATCAGAAAACAATTTCTATTTTGGAAGCTTGGAAAACCTTTCCAATAAAGGTGTTTTACGCAGTGTTTGCTTGTGGCTATTTCAAGAGGAAACAAACCACAAAGACAGAACTTAGAACTACTTTATTTTGTCAAGTTTCAAGGAGCTAGCACAAACCGTGTTTGATTTAGACTTAAAAAACACATCTATCTGAATAGGAGGAAATAGAGTGAAACCTAAAAATTAAAACTGTTACTGGTAACGAACGCTTCATCCTAGAAGAGTGAAAGTTGGGCAGCTAAGTGGACTTAGTGAACTGATCATTACCACAGAGATCATCAAGGTCGGATGAAAAAAAATTTGCCGAGTATTCAGAAAACCAGTAGTATTTTGGAAGCTTGGAACACCTTTCCAATAAAGGTGTTTTACGCAGTCTTTGCTTGTGGCTATTTTAAGAGGAAACAAACCACAAAGAAAGAACTTAGAACTACTTATTTTGTCAAGTTTCAAGGAGCTAGCACAAACCGTGTTTGATTTAGACTTAAAAAACACATCTATCTGTATAGGAGGAAATAGAGTGAAACCTAAAAATTCAAACTGTTACTGGTAACGAACGCTTCATCCTAGAAGAGTGAAAATTGGGCAGGTAAGTGGACTTAGTGACCTGATCATTACCACAGAGATCATCAAGGTCGGATGAAAAAAGAATTTGCCGAGTATTCAGAAAACCAGTAGTATTTTGGAAGCTTGGAACACCTTTCCAATAAAGGTGTTTTACGCAGTCTTTGCTTGTGGCTATTTCAAGAGGAAACAAACCACAAAGACAGAACTTAGAACTACTTTATTTTTTCAAGTTTCAAGGAGCTAGCACAAACCGTGTTTGTTTTAGACTTAAAAAACACAACTATCTGTATAGGAGGAAATAGAGTGAAACCTAAAAATTCAAACTGTTAGTGGTAACGAACGCTTCATCCTAGAAGAGTGAAAATTGGGCAGCTAAGTGGACTTAGTGAACTGATCATTACCACAGAGATCATCAAGGTCGGATGACAAAAAATTTGCCGAGTATTCAGAAAACCAGTAGTATTTTGGAAGCTTGGAACACCTTTCCAATAAAGGTGTTTTACGCAGTCTTTGCTTGTGGCTATTTCAAGAGGAAACAAACCACAAAGACAGAACTTAGAACTACTTTATTTTGTCAAGTTTCAAAGAGCTAGCACAAACCGTGTTTGATTTAGACTTAAAAAACACATCTATCTGTATAGGAGGAAATAGAGTGAAACCTAAAAATTCAAACTGTTACTGGTAACGAACGCTTCATCCTAGAAGAGTGAAAATTGGGCAGCTAAGTGGACTTAGTGAACTGATCATTACCACAGAGATCATCAAGGTCGGATGAAAAAAAATTTGCCGAGTGTTCAGAAAACCAGTAGTATTTTGGAAGCTTGGAACACCTTTCCAATGAATGTGTTTTACGCAGTCTTTGCTTGTGGCTATTTCAAGAGGAAACAAACCACAAAGACAGAACTTAGAACTACTTTATTTTGTCAATTTTCAAGGAGCTAGCACAAACCGTGTTTGATTTAGACTTAAAAAACACATCTATCTGTATAGGAGGAAATAGAGTGAAAACTAAAAATTCAAACTGTTACTGGTAACGAACGCTTCATCCTAGAAGAGTGAAAATTGGGCAGGTAAGTGTACTTAGTGAACTGATCATTACCACAGAGATCATCAAGGTCGGATGAAAAAAGAATTTGCCGAGTATTCAGAAAACCAGTAGTATTTTGGAAGCTTGGAACACCTTTCCAATAAAGGTGTTTTACGCAGTCTTTGCTTGTGGCTATTTCAAGAGGAAACAAACCACAAAGACAGAACTTAGAACTACTTTATTTTTTCAAGTTTCAAGGAGCTAGCACAAACCGTGTTTGATTTAGACTTAAAAAACACATCTATCTGTATAAGAGGAAATAGAGTGAAACCTAAAAATTCAAACTGTTACTGGTAACGAACGCTTCATCCTAGAAGAGTGAAAATTGGGCAGCTCAGTAGACTTAGTGAACTGATCATTACCACAGAGATCATCAAGGTCGCATGAAAAAAAATTTGCCGAGTATTCAGAAAACCAGTAGTATTTTGGAAGCTTGGAACACCTTTCCAATAAAGGTGTTTTACGCAGTCTTTGCTTGTGGCTATTTCAAGAGGAAACAAACCACAAAGACAGAACTTAGAACTACTTTATTTTGTCAAGTTTCAAGGAGCTAGCACAAACCGTGTTTGATTTAGACTTAAAAAACACATCTATCTGTATAGGAGGAAATAGAGTGAAACCTAAAAATTCAAACTGTTACTGGTAACGAACGCTTCATCCTAGAAGAGTGAAAATTGGGCAGCTAGTGGACTTAGTGAACTGATCATTACCACAAAGATCATCAAGGTCGGATGAAAAAAAATTTGCCGAGTATTCAGAAAACCAGTAGTATTTTGGAAGCTTCGAACACCTTTCCAATGCATGTGTTTTACGCAGTCTTTGCTTGTGGCTATCTCAAGAGGAAACAAACCACAACGACAGAACTTAGAACTACTTTATTTTGTCAAGTTTCAAGGAGCTAGCACAAACCGTGTTTGATTTAGACTTAAAAAACACATCTATCTGTATAGGAGGAAATAGAGTGAAACCTAAAAATTCAAACTGTTACTGGTAACGAACGCTTCATCCTAGAAGAGTGAAAATTGGGCAGCTAAGTGGACTTAGTGAACTGATCATTACCACAGAGATCATCAAGGTCGGATGAAAAAAAATTTGCCGAGTAATCAGAAAACAAGTTCTATTTTGGAAGCTTGGAAAACCTTTCCAATAAAGGTGTTTTACGCAGTGTTTGCTTGTGGCTATTTCAAGAGGAAACAAACCACAAAGACAGAACTTAGAACTACTTTATTTTGTCAAGTTTCAAGGAGCTAGCACAAACCGTGTTTGATTTAGACTTAAAAAACACATCTATCTGAATAGGAGGAAATAGAGTGAAACCTAAAAATTAAAACTGTTACTGGTAACGAACGCTTCATCCTAGAAGAGTGAAAGTTGGGCAGCTAAGTGGACTTAGTGAACTGATCATTACCACAGAGATCATCAAGGTCGGATGAAAAAAAATTTGCCGAGTATTCAGAAAACCAGTAGTATTTTGGAAGCTTGGAACACCTTTCCAATAAAGGTGTTTTACGCAGTCTTTGCTTGTGGCTATTTTAAGAGGAAACAAACCACAAAGAAAGAACTTAGAACTACTTTATTTTGTCAAGTTTCAAGGAGCTAGCACAAACCGTGTTTGATTTAGACTTAAAAAACACATCTATCTGTATAGGAGGAAATAGAGTGAAACCTAAAAATTCAAACTGTTACTGGTAACGAACGCTTCATCCTAGAAGAGTGAAAATTGGGCAGGTAAGTGGACTTAGTGACCTGATCATTACCACAGAGATCATCAAGGTCGGATGAAAAAAGAATTTGCCGAGTATTCAGAAAACCAGTAGTATTTTGGAAGCTTGGAACACCTTTCCAATAAAGGTGTTTTACGCAGTCTTTGCTTGTGGCTATTTCAAGAGAAAACAAACCACAAAGACAGAACTTAGAACTACTTTATTTTTTCAAGTTTCAAGGAGCTAGCACAAACCGTGTTTGTTTTAGACTTAAAAAACACAACTATCTGTATAGGAGGAAATAGAGTGAAACCTAAAAATTCAAACTGTTAGTGGTAACGAACGCTTCATCCTAGAAGAGTGAAAATTGGGCAGCTAAGTGGACTTAGTGAACTGATCATTACCACAGAGATCATCAAGGTCGGATGACAAAAAATTTGCCGAGTATTCAGAAAACCAGTAGTATTTTGGAAGCTTGGAACACCTTTCCAATAAAGGTGTTTTACGCAGTCTTTGCTTGTGGCTATTTCAAGAGGAAACAAACCACAAAGACAGAACTTAGAACTACTTTATTTTGTCAAGTTTCAAAGAGCTAGCACAAACCGTGTTTGATTTAGACTTAAAAAACACATCTATCTGTATAGGAGGAAATAGAGTGAAACCTAAAAATTCAAACTGTTACTGGTAACGAACGCTTCATCCTAGAAGAGTGAAAATTGGGCAGCTAAGTGGACTTAGTGAACTGATCATTACCACAGAGATCATCAAGGTCGGATGAAAAAAAATTTGCCGAGTGTTCAGAAAACCAGTAGTATTTTGGAAGCTTGGAACACCTTTCCAATGAATGTGTTTTACGCAGTCTTTGCTTGTGGCTATTTCAAGAGGAAACAAACCACAAAGACAGAACTTAGAACTACTTTATTTTGTCAATTTTCAAGGAGCTAGCACAAACCGTGTTTGATTTAGACTTAAAAAACACATCTATCTGTATAGGAGGAAATGGAGTGAAAACTAAAAATTCAAACTGTTACTGGTAACGAACGCTTCATCCTAGAAGAGTGAAAATTGGGCAGGTAAGTGGACTTAGTGAACTGATCATTACCACAGAGATCATCAAGGTCGGATGAAAAAAGAATTTGCCGAGTATTCAGAAAACCAGTAGTATTTTGGAAGCTTGGAACACCTTTCCAATAAAGGTGTTTTACGCAGTCTTTGCTTGTGGCTATTTCAAGAGGAAACAAACCACAAAGACAGAACTTAGAACTACTTTATTTTTTCAAGTTTCAAGGAGCTAGCACAAACCGTGTTTGATTTAGACTTAAAAAACACATCTATCTGTATAAGAGGAAATAGAGTGAAACCTAAAAATTCAAACTGTTACTGGTAACGAACGCTTCATCCTAGAAGAGTGAAAATTGGGCAGCTCAGTAGACTTAGTGAACTGATCATTACCACAGAGATCATCAAGGTCGGATGAAAAAAAATTTGCCGAGTATTCAGAAAACCAGTAGTATTTTGGAAGCTTGGAACACCTTTCCAATAAAGGTGTTTTACGCAGTCTTTGCTTGTGGCTATTTCAAGAGGAAACAAACCACAAAGACAGAACTTAGAACTACTTTATTTTGTCAAGTTTCAAGGAGCTAGCACAAACCGTGTTTGATTTAGACTTAAAAAACACATCTATCTGTATAGGAGGAAATAGAGTGAAACCTAAAAATTCAAACTGTTACTGGTAACGAACGCTTCATCCTAGAAGAGTGAAAATTGGGCAGCTAAGTGGACTTAGTGAACTGATCATTACCACAGAGATCATCAAGTTCGGATGAAAAAAAATTTGCCGAGTATTCAGAAAAACAGTAGCATTTTGGAAGCTTGGAACACCTTTCCAATAAAGGTGTTTTACGCAGTGTTTGCTTGAGGCTATTTCAAGAGGAAACAAACCACAAAGACAGAACTTAGAACTATTTTATTTTGTCAAGTTTCAAGGAGCTAGCACAAACCGTGTTTGATTTAGACTTAAAAAACACATCTATCTGTATAGGAGGAAATAGAGTGAAACCTAAAAATTCAAACTGTTACTGGTAACGAACGCTTCATCCTAGAAGAGTGAAAGTTGGGCAGCTAAGTGGACTTAGTGAACTGATCATTACCACAGAGATCATCAAGGTCGGATGAAAAAAAATTTGCCGAGTATTCAGAGAACCAGTAGTATTTTGGAAGCTTGGCACACCTTTCCAATGAATGCGTTTTACGCAGTCTTTGCTTGTGGCTATTTCAAGAGGAAACAAACCACAAAGACAGAACTTAGAACTACTTTATTTTGTCAAGTTTCAAGGAGCTAGCACAAACCGTGTTTGATTTAGACTTAAAAAACACATCTATCTGTATAGGGGGAAATAGAGTGAAAAATAAAAATTCAAACTGTTACTGGTAACGAACGCTTCATCCTAGAAGAGTGAAAGTTGGGCAGCTAAGTGGAATTAGTGAACTGATCATTACCACAGAGATCATCAAGGTCGGATGAAAAAAAATTTGCCGAGTATTCAGAAAACCAGTAGTATTTTGGAAGCTTGGAACACCTTTCCAATAAAGGTGTTTTACGCAGTCTTTGCTTGTGGCTATTTCAAGAGGAAACAAACCACAAAGACAGAACTTAGAACTACTTTATTTTGTCAAGTTTCAAGGAGCTAGCACAAACCGTGTTTGATTTAGACTTAAAAAACACATCTATCTGTATAGGAGGAAATAGAGTGAAACCTAAAAATTCAAACTGTTACTGGTAACGAACGCTTCATCCTAGAAGAGTGAAAATTGGGCAGCTAAGTGGACTTAGTGAACTGATCATTACCACAGAGATCATCAAGGTCGGATGAAAAAAGAATTTGCCGAGTATTCAGAAAACCAGTAGTATTTTGGAAGCTTGGAACACCTTTCCAATAAAGGTGTTTTACGCAGTCTTTGCTTGTGGCTATTTCAAGAGGAAACAAACCACAAAGACAGAACTTAGAACTACTTTATTTTTTCAAGTTTCAAGGAGCTAGCACAAACCGTGTTTGATTTAGACTTAAAAAACACATCTATCTGTATAGGAGGAAATAGAGTGAAACCTAAAAATTCAAACTGTTACTGGTAACGAACGCTTCATCCTAGAAGAGTGAAAATTGGGCAGCTAAGTGGACTTAGTGAACTGATCATTACCACAGAGATCATCAAGGTCGGATGAAAAAAAATTTGCCGAGTATTCAGAAAACCAGTAGTATTTTGGAAGCTTGGAACACCTTTCCAATAAAGGTGTTTTACGCAGTCTTTGCTTGTGGCTATTTCAAGAGGAACAAACCACAAAGACAGAACTTAGAACTACTTTATTTTGTCAATTTTCAAGGAGCTAGCACAAACCGTGTTTGATTTAGACTTAAAAAACACATCTATCTGTATAGGAGGAAATGGAGTGAAAACTAAAAATTCAAACTATTACTGGTAACGAACGCTTCATCCTAGAAGAGTGAAAATTGGGCAGGTAAGTGGACTTAGTGAACTGATCATTACCACAGAGATCATCAAGGTCGGATGAAAAAAGAATTTGCCGAGTATTCAGAAAACCAGTAGTATTTTGGAAGCTTGGAACACCTTTCCAATAAAGGTGTTTTACGCAGTCTTTGCTTGTGGCTATTTCAAGAGGAAACAAACCACAAAGACAGAACTTAGAACTACTTTATTTTTTCAAGTTTCAAGGAGCTAGCACAAACCGTGTTTGATTTAGACTTAAAAAACACATCTATCTGTATAAGAGGAAATAGAGTGAAACCTAAAAATTCAAACTGTTACTGGTAACGAACGCTTCATCCTAGAAGAGTGAAAATTGGGCAGCTCAGTAGACTTAGTGAACTGATCATTACCACAGAGATCATCAAGGTCGGATGAAAAAAAATTTGCCGAGTATTCAGAAAACCAGTAGTATTTTGGAAGCTTGGAACACCTTTCCAATAAAGGTGTTTTACGCAGTCTTTGCTTGTGGCTATTTCAAGAGGAAACAAACCACAAAGACAGAACTTAGAACTACTTTATTTTGTCAAGTTTCAAGGAGCTAGCACAAACCGTGTTTGATTTAGACTTAAAAAACACATCTATCTGTATAGGAGGAAATAGAGTGAAACCTAAAAATTCAAACTGTTACTGGTAACGAACGCTTCATCCTAGAAGAGTGAAAATTGGGCAGCTAAGTGGACTTAGTGAACTGATCATTACCACAGAGATCATCAAGTTCGGATGAAAAAAAATTTGCCGAGTATTCAGAAAAACAGTAGCATTTTGGAAGCTTGGAACACCTTTCCAATAAAGGTGTTTTACGCAGTGTTTGCTTGAGGCTATTTCAAGAGGAAACAAACCACAAAGACAGAACTTAGAACTATTTTATTTTGTCAAGTTTCAAGGAGCTAGCACAAACCGTGTTTGATTTAGACTTAAAAAACACATCTATCTGTATAGGAGGAAATAGAGTGAAACCTAAAAATTCAAACTGTTACTGGTAACGAACGCTTCATCCTAGAAGAGTGAAACTTGGGCAGCTAAGTGGACTTAGTGAACTGATCATTACCACAGAGATCATCAAGGTCGGATGAAAAAAAATTTGCCGAGTATTCAGAGAACCAGTAGTATTTTGGAAGCTTGGCACACCTTTCCAATGAATGCGTTTTACGCAGTCTTTGCTTGTGGCTATTTCAAGAGGAAACAAACCACAAAGACAGAACTTAGAACTACTTTATTTTGTCAAGTTTCAAGGAGCTAGCACAAACCGTGTTTGATTTAGACTTAAAAAACACATCTATCTGTATAGGGGGAAATAGAGTGAAAAATAAAAATTCAAACTGTTACTGGTAACGAACGCTTCATCCTAGAAAAGTGAAAGTTGGGCAGCTAAGTGTAATTAGTGAACTGATCATTACCACAGAGATCATCAAGGTCGGATGAAAAAAAATTTGCCGAGTATTCAGAAAACCAGTAGTATTTTGGAAGCTTGGAACACCTTTCCAATAAAGGTGTTTTACGCAGTCTTTGCTTGTGGCTATTTCAAGAGGAAACAAACCACAAAGACAGAACTTAGAACTACTTTATTTTGTCAAGTTTCAAGGAGCTAGCACAAACCGTGTTTGATTTAGACTTAAAAAACACATCTATCTGTATAGGAGGAAATAGAGTGAAACCTAAAAATTCAAACTGTTACTGGTAACGAATGCTTCATCCTAGAAGAGTGAAAATTGGGCAGCTAAGTGGACTTAGTGAACTGATCATTACCACAGAGATCATCAAACTCGGATGAAAAAAAATTTGCCGAGTATTCAGAAAACCAGTAGCATTTTGGAAGCTTGGATCACCTTTCCAATAAAGGTGTTTTACGCAGTGTTTGCTTGTGGCGATTTCAAGAGGAACAAACCACAAAGACAGAACTTAGAACTACTTTATTTTGTCAAGTTTCAAGGAGCTAGCACAAACCGTGTTTGATTTAGACTTAAAAAACACATCTATCTGTATAGGAGGAAATAGAGTGAAACCTAAAAATTCAAACTGTTACTGGTAACGAACGCTTCATCCTAGAAGAGTGAAAATTGGGCAGCTAAGTGGACTTAGTGAACTGATCATTACCACAGAGATCATCAAGGTCGGATGAAAAAAAATTTGCCGAGTATTCAGAAAACCAGTAGTATTTTGGAAGCTTGGCACACCTTTCCAATGAAGGTGTTTTATGCAGTCTTTGCTTGTGGCTATTTCAAGAGGAAACAAACCACAAAGACAGAACTTAGAACTACTTTATTTTGTCAAGTTTCAAGGAGCTAGCACAAACCGTGTTTGATTTAGACTTAAAAAACACATCTATCTGTATAGGAGGAAATAGAGTGAAACCTAAAAATTCAAACTGTTACTGGTAACGAACGCTTCATCCTAGAAGAGTGAAAATTGGGCAGCTAAGTGGACTTAGTGAACTTATCATTACCACAGAGATCATCAAGGTCGGATGAAAAAAAATTTGCCGAGTATTCAGAAAACCAGTAGTATTTTGGAAGCTTGGAACACCTTTCCAATGAATGTGTTTTACGCAGTCTTTGCTCGTGGCTATTTCAAGAGGAAACAAACCACAAAGACAGAACTTAGAACTACTTTATTTTGTCAAGTTTCAAGGAGCTAGCACAAACCGTGTTTGATTTAGACTTAAAAAACACATCTATCTGTATAGGAGGAAATAGAGTGAAACCTAAAAATTCAAACTGTTACTGGTAACGAACGCTTCATCCTAGAAGAGTGAAAATTGGGCAGCTAGTGGACTTAGTGAACTGATCATTACCACAAAGATCATCAAGGTCGGATGAAAAAAAATTTGCCGAGTATTCAGAAAACCAGTAGTATTTTGGAAGCTTCGAACACCTTTCCAATGAATGTGTTTTACGCAGTCTTTGCTTGTGGCTATTTCAAGAGGAAACAAACCACAACGACAGAACTTAGAACTACTTTATTTTGTCAAGTTTCAAGGAGCTAGCACAAACCGTGTTTGATTTAGACTTAAAAAACATATCTATCTGTATAGGAGGAAATAGAGTGAAACCTAAAAACTCAAACTGTTACTGGTAACGAACGCTTCATCCTAGAAGAGTGAAAATTGGGCAGCTAAGTGGACTTAGTGAACTGATCATTACCACAGAGATCATCAAGGTCGGATGAAAAAAAATTTGCCGAGTAATCAGAAAACAAGTTCTATTTTGGAAGCTTGGAACACCTTTCCAATAAAGGTGTTTTACGCAGTGTTTGCTTGTGGCTATTTCAAGAGGAAACAAACCACAAAGACAGAACTTAGAACTACTTTATTTTGTCAAGTTTCAAGGAGATAGCACAAACCGTGTTTGATTTAGACTTAAAAAACACATCTATCTGAATAGGAGGAAATAGAGTGAAACCTAAAAATTAAAACTGTTACTGGTAACGAACGCTTCATCCTAGAAGAGTGAAAGTTGGGCAGCTAAGTGGACTTAGTGAACTGATCATTACCACAGAGATCATCAAGGTCGGATGAAAAAAAATTTGCCGAGTATTCAGAAAACCAGTAGTATTTTGGAAGCTTGGAACACCTTTCCAATAAAGGTGTTTTACGCAGTCTTTGCTTGTGGCTATTTTAAGAGGAAACAAACCACAAAGAAAGAACTTAGAACTACTTTATTTTGTGAAGTTTCAAGGAGCTAGCACAAACCGTGTTTGATTTAGACTTAAAAAACACATCTATCTGTATAGGAGGAAATAGAGTGAAACCTAAAAATTCAAACTGTTACTGGTAACGAACGCTTCATCCTAGAAGAGTGAAAATTGGGCAGGTAAGTGGACTTAGTGACCTGATCATTACCACAGAGATCATCAAGGTCGGATGAAAAAAGAATTTGCCGAGTATTCAGAAAACCAGTAGTATTTTGGAAGCTTGGAACACCTTTCCAATAAAGGTGTTTTACGCAGTCTTTGCTTGTGGCTATTTCAAGAGGAAACAAACCACAAAGACAGAACTTAGAACTACTTTATTTTGTCAAGTTTCAAGGAGATAGCACAAACCGTGTTTGATTTAGACTTAAAAAACACATCTATCTGAATAGGAGGAAATAGAGTGAAACCTAAAAATTAAAACTGTTACTGGTAACGAACGCTTCATCCTAGAAGAGTGAAAGTTGGGCAGCTAAGTGGACTTAGTGAACTGATCATTACCACAGAGATCATCAAGGTCGGATGAAAAAAAATTTGCCGAGTATTCAGAAAACCAGTAGTATTTTGGAAGCTTGGAACACCTTTCCAATAAAGGTGTTTTACGCAGTCTTTGCTTGTGGCTATTTTAAGAGGAAACAAACCACAAAGAAAGAACTTAGAACTACTTTATTTTGTCAAGTTTCAAGGAGCTAGCACAAACCGTGTTTGATTTAGACTTAAAAAACACATCTATCTGTATAGGAGGAAATAGAGTGAAACCTAAAAATTCAAACTGTTACTGGTAACGAACGCTTCATCCTAGAAGAGTGAAAATTGGGCAGGTAAGTGGACTTAGTGACCTGATCATTACCACAGAGATCATCAAGGTCGGATGAAAAAAGAATTTGCCGAGTATTCAGAAAACCAGTAGTATTTTGGAAGCTTGGAACACCTTTCCAATAAAGGTGTTTTACGCAGTCTTTGCTTGTGGCTATTTCAAGAGGAAACAAACCACAAAGACAGAACTTAGAACTACTTTATTTTTTCAAGTTTCAAGGAGCTAGCACAAACCGTGTTTGTTTTAGACTTAAAAAACACAACTATCTGTATAGGAGGAAATAGAGTGAAACCTAAAAATTCAAACTGTTAGTGGTAACGAACGCTTCATCCTAGAAGAGTGAAAATTGGGCAGCTAAGTGGACTTAGTGAACTGATCATTACCACAGATATCATCAAGGTCGGATGACAAAAAATTTGCCGAGTATTCAGAAAACCAGTAGTATTTTGGAAGCTTGGAACACCTTTCCAATAAAGGTGTTTTACGCAGTCTTTGCTTGTGGCTATTTCAAGAGGAAACAAACCACAAAGACAGAACTTAGAACTACTTTATTTTGTCAAGTTTCAAAGAGCTAGCACAAACCGTGTTTTATTTAGACTTAAAAAACACATCTATCTGTATAGGAGGAAATAGAGTGAAACCTAAAAATTCAAACTGTTACTGGTAACGAACGCTTCATCCTAGAAGAGTGAAAATTGGGCAGCTAAGTGGACTTAGTGAACTGATCATTACCACAGAGATCATCAAGGTCGGATGAAAAAAAATTTGCCGAGTGTTCAGAAAACCAGTAGTATTTTGGAAGCTTGGAACACCTTTCCAATGAATGTGTTTTACGCAGTCTTTGCTTGTGGCTATTTCAAGAGGAAACAAACCACAAAGACAGAACTTAGAACTACTTTATTTTGTCAAGTTTCAAGGAGCTAGCACAAACCGTGTTTGATTTACACTTAAAAAACACATCTATCTGTATAGGAGGAAATAGAGTGAAAACTAAAAATTCAAACTGTTACTGGTAACGAACGCTTCATCCTAGAAGAGTGAAAATTGGGCAGGTAAGTGGACTTAGTGAACTGATCATTACCACAGAGATCATCAAGGTCGGATGAAAAAAGAATTTGCCGAGTATTCAGAAAACCAGTAGTATTTTGGAAGCTTGGAACACCTTTCCAATAAAGGTGTTTTACGCAGTCTTTGCTTGTGGCTATTTCAAGAGGAAACAAACCACAAAGACAGAACTTAGAACTACTTTATTTTTTCAAGTTTCAAGGAGCTAGCACAAACCGTGTTTGATTTAGACTTAAAAAACACATCTATCTGTATAAGAGGAAATAGAGTGAAACCTAAAAATTCAAACTGTTACTGGTAACGAACGCTTCATCCTAGAAGAGTGAAAATTGGGCAGCTCAGTAGACTTAGTGAACTGATCATTACCACAGAGATCATCAAGGTCGGATGAAAAAAAATTTGCCGAGTATTCAGAAAACCAGTAGTATTTTGGAAGCTTGGAACACCTTTCCAATAAAGGTGTTTTACGCAGTCTTTGCTTGTGGCTATTTCAAGAGGAAACAAACCACAAAGACAGAACTTAGAACTACTTTATTTTGTCAAGTTTCAAGGAGCTAGCACAAACCGTGTTTGATTTAGACTTAAAAAACACATCTATCTGTATAGGAGGAAATAGAGTGAAACCTAAAAATTCAAACTCTTACTGGTAACGAACGCTTCATCCTAGAAGAGTGAAAATTGGGCAGCTAAGTGGACTTAGTGAACTGATCATTACCACAGAGATCATCAAGTTCGGATGAAAAAAAATTTGCCGAGTATTCAGAAAAACAGTAACATTTTGGAAGCTTGGAACACCTTTCCAATAAAGGTGTTTTACGCAGTGTTTGCTTGAGGCTATTTCAAGAGGAAACAAACCACAAAGACAGAACTTAGAACTATTTTATTTTGTCAAGTTTCAAGGAGCTAGCACAAACCGTGTTTGATTTAGACTTAAAAAACACATCTATCTGTATAGGAGGAAATAGAGTGAAACCTAAAAATTCAAACTGTTACTGGTAACGAACGCTTCATCCTAGAAGAGTGAAAGTTGGGCAGCTAAGTGGACTTAGTGAACTGATCATTACCACAGAGATCATCAAGGTCGGATGAAAAAAAATTTGCCGAGTATTCAGAGAACCAGTAGTATTTTGGAAGCTTGGCACACCTTTCCAATGAATGTGTTTTACGCAGTCTTTGCTTGTGGCTATTTCAAGAGGAAACAAACCACAAAGACAGAACTTAGAACTACTTTATTTTGTCAAGTTTCAAGGAGCTAGCACAAACCGTGTTTGATTTAGACTTAAAAAACACATCTATCTGTATAGGGGGAAATAGAGTGAAAAATAAAAATTCAAACTGTTACTGGTAACGAACGCTTCATCCTAGAAGAGTGAAAGTTTGGCAGCTAAGTGGAATTAGTGAACTGATCATTACCACAGAGATCATCAAGGTCGGATGAAAAAAAATTTGCCGAGTATTCAGAAAACCAGTAGTATTTTGGAAGCTTGGAACACCTTTCCAATAAAGGTGTTTTACGCAGTCTTTGCTTGTGGCTATTTCAAGAGGAAACAAACCACAAAGACAGAACTTAGAACTACTTTATTTTGTCAAGTTTCAAGGAGCTAGCACAAACCGTGTTTGATTTAGACTTAAAAAACACATCTATCTGTATAGGAGGAAATAGAGTGAAACCTAAAAATTCAAACTGTTACTGGTAACGAATGCTTCATCCTAGAAGAGTGAAAATTGGGCAGCTAAGTGGACTTAGTGAACTGATCATTACCACAGAGATCATCAAACTCGGATGAAAAAAAATTTGCCGAGTATTCAGAAAACCAGTAGCATTTTGGACGCTTGGATCACCTTTCCAATAAAGGTGTTTTACGCAGTGTTTGCTTGTGGCTATTTCAAGAGGAACAAACCACAAAGACAGAACTTAGAACTACTTTATTTTGTCAAGTTTCAAGGAGCTAGCACAAACCGTGTTTGATTTAGACTTAAAAAACACATCTATCTGTATAGGAGGAAATAGAGTGAAACCTAAAAATTCAAACTGTTACTGGTAACGAACGCTTCATCCTAGAAGAGTGAATATTGGGCAGCTAAGTGGACTTAGTGAACTGATCATTACCACAGAGATCATCAAACTCGGATGAAAAAAAATTTGCCGAGTATTCAGAAAACCAGTAGTATTTTGGAAGCTTGGAACACCTTTCCAATGAATGTGTTTTACGCAGTCTTTGCTTGTGGCTATTTCAAGAGGAAACAAACCACAAAGACAGAACTTAGAACTACTTTATTTTGTCAAGTTTCAAGGAGCTAGCACAAACCGTGTTTGATTTAGACTTAAAAAACACATCTATCTGTATAGGAGGAAATAGAGTGAAAACTAAAAATTCAAACTGTTACTGGTAACGAACGCTTCATCCTAGAAGAGTGAAAATTGGGCAGGTAAGTGGACTTAGTGACCTGATCATTACCACAGAGATCATCAAGGTCGGATGAAAAAAGAATTTGCCGAGTATTCAGAAAACCAGTAGTATTTTGGAAGCTTGGAACACCTTTCCAATAAAGGTGTTTTATGCAGTCTTTGCTTGTGGCTATTTCAAGAGGAAACAAACCACAAAGACAGAACTTAGAACTACTTTATTTTTTCAAGTTTCAAGGAGCTAGCACAAACCGTGTTTGATTTAGACTTAAAAAACACATCTATCTGTATAGGAGGAAATAGAGTGAAACCTAAAAATTCAAACTGTTACTGGTAACGAATGCTTCATCCTCGAAGAGTGAAAATTGGGCAGCTAAGTGAACTTGGTGAACTGATCATTACCACAGAGATCATCAAGGTCGGATGAAAAAAAATTTGCCGAGTATTCAGAAAACCAGTAGCATTTTGGAAGCTTGGAACACCTTTCCAATAAAGTTGTTTTACACAGTCTTTGCTTGTGGCTATTTCAAGAGGAAACAAACCACAAAGACAGAAATTAGAACTACTTTATTTTGTCAAGTTTCAAGGAGCTAGCACAAACCGTGTTTGATTTAGATAAAAAACACATCTATCTGTATAGGAGGAAATAGAGTGAAACCTAAAAATTCAAACTGTTACTGGTAACGAACGCTTCATCCTAGAAGAGTGAAAATTGGGCAGCTAAGTGGACTTAGTGAACTGATCATTACCACAGAGATCATCAAGGTCGGATGAAAAAACATTTGCCGAGTATTCAGAAAACCAGTAGTATTTTGGAAGCTTGGAACACCTTTCCAATAAAGGTGTTTTACGCAGTGTTTGCTTGTGGCTATTTTAAGAGGAAACAAACCACAAAGAAGGACTTAGAACTACTTTATTTTGTCAAGTTTCAAGGAGCTAGCACAAACCGTGTTTGATTTAGACTTAAAAAACACATCTATCTGTATAGGAGGAAATAGAGTGAAACCTAAAAATTCAAACTGTTACTGGTAACGAACGCTTCATCCTAGAAGAGTGAAAATTGGGCAGGTAAGTGGACTTAGTGACCTGATCATTACCACAGAGATCATCAAGGTCGGATGAAAAAAGAATTTGCCGAGTATTCAGAAAACCAGTAGTATTTTGGAAGCTTGGAACACCTTTCCAATAAAGGTGTTTTACGCAGTCTTTGCTTGTGGCTATTTCAAGAGGAAACAAACCACAAAGACAGAACTTAGAACTACTTTATTTTTTCAAGTTTCAAGGAGCTAGCACAAACCGTGTTTGTTTTAGACTTAAAAAACACAACTATCTGTATAGGAGGAAATAGAGTGAAACCTAAAAATTCAAACTGTTAGTGGTAACGAACGCTTCATCCTAGAAGAGTGAAAATTGGGCAGCTAAGTGGACTTAGTGAACTGATCATTACCACAGAGATCATCAAGGTCGGATGACAAAAAATTTGCCGAGTATTCAGAAAACCAGTAGTATTTTGGAAGCTTGGAACACCTTTCCAATAAAGGTGTTTTACGCAGTCTTTGCTTGTGGCTATTTCAAGAGGAAACAAACCACAAAGACAGAACTTAGAACTACTTTATTTTGTCAAGTTTCAAAGAGCTAGCACAAACCGTGTTTGATTTAGACTTAAAAAACACATCTATCTGTATAGGAGGAAATAGAGTGAAACCTAAAAATTCAAACTGTTACTGGTAACGAACGCTTCATCCTAGAAGAGTGAAAATTGGGCAGCTAAGTGGACTTAGTGAACTGATCATTACCACAGAGATCATCAAGGTCGGATGAAAAAAAATTTGCCGAGTGTTCAGAAAACCAGTAGTATTTTGGAAGCTTGGAACACCTTTC